>NW_016165001.1:0-22565 GCF_001687245.7 Rhagoletis zephyria | reverse complement strand
TTCGTTTATCGCATTTTGTGCGGTTCATTTGGTTTTATGCGGCTTTTGTTGCCTGCATGTGTGACGTATGTATGTAAATACTTATGTACTTACGGCATTTACAGTGTGTGTATATACACACGCATATAATTTTTATGGGTCGCCATGGCGTATTAGTAACGTTTCGGGAGCTGATTGTTTGCACATTTCAAATGCCCCATAAAATGTAAATTACTCGTATTGTCTGCTTGGTTTTTGTGTTAAAAGGTTAATTTTTCGCTTAACAGCACATTGATGCGCTATAACTGTTTGTTTTTGTTGTCGTTTTAGTTTATGTTACATATGTATGTATGCGATTAGGTGCGTAAGCGAAGGTTCAGCTTATTTTTTTTAGCATTACACAACTGTTGATTTTGCTGCCAATTTAAATTTATTATTCCGAAATGCCTAAGGGAAAGTTTACGCAGCTATAGAATTTATACCTTCGTATCTCATAAGCACACGGTTTATACTTTTTTTGTGAATTTGAATGAGGTATTTACCCAAAGGCCCTCATATGTAATTCAGGTTTTTTCGGATACAGGTTTCCTTTTGGGTAAATTAAGAAGAAAGCCCTTTCCTTGCCAATCGCTTCAGGCTGAAAACCCGATCAGGCTCGGTCGCAAAGCCGTGTCCTTAACCTCACGATAGCTAGGGCGTAGTAGCAACTCGTCTTCATACCTAAACAGGATGCCCATCAGCATACCGACCTGTAGTGACTCAAACAAGCATTAATAAGGGTTTTTTTTTGCCATTTTTTTATTTTTTTATAACAGTAGAGCTAAATTAAAGTTTCAAACATTAAAGAAATTTTCGAAAAATTCAACATAGTTATTTTTATCAAAATATAAACCTACATCCTCTAAACTATAATAAAAATGCGTATTTAATGTAAACAATTTTTAAGAACGTTTTCAATAAAAAATAACAAAAAATTAACTCAAATTTTCAAAAATTGCATTTTATACGTGTCTGAAAAATACTGCAGAAGATCGTTATCAAAACAAGTTATTAAAAATCAACCGGAATTCTAATCGAAAATTTTCTTAAAATTCAGATTAAATTTTTGGTGAAAATGAAAATTTCTTGAATTATAAATAATAAAACTTTGATTTAGATTGTTTAACTCTCGACAGACACATGGCAAAAATCGAGGAAAGAAGATATTTTTCGGACACATAATAAGCTTTCAGTAAAGACTCGTGGAATTTTATTCGCTTAGCGAACATCAGTTCCTCATTGGTTGCGATGAAAATGGCCTACATACCTCTTTGGGCAACTCCACTAAGTACCAATGAAAGGTGTGAGTACAAGTGTTGCCATTTTAGTTATTTTCTGGTTAGATTTAGGTTTTATATATTTAAGCTTAGCTAGTAAAATTCCTGTGTAGCTCCTAATCAACTTTTTTGTTAGCCTTCCCTGACATTTTTTCACAAAATATTAACTGTATTCGTATACGAAGTGTGTTTAGATGACAAATGTTGTCATGATTTCGAGATTCAGTTAATTTACAGTCTTATGGCCTTATTCATAAAAAATAAAATAGCTTTATAAAGTTATATTTTCATAAAAATTTTCCTTTTATCAAGCAGTTAAAGTGTTCTTTATTTTTTATGAATGATATGTATATTAAGATTTGTTCACATCTAAGGCATTGTGAACTCCATCTAAAAAATATTAATCTTCAATTAGAAACATGTCGCAAATGGATTTCAAAATTGGTTTGAATAAAACTTTTCCATTCCGCAGTAGGTCAAATATTCATTTTTTGTAGGTGTAGGTTAAATTTCGAGTACGCTAAAGTAAACAAATTTTTTCCGTGGTCATGTAGGGGATATACTTAAATATTCAAAAATACATGCACATTTTTTACGTTAGTTTCACTGTACCGCGCTATGCGCTTTTTTGCGTTCTGCCAGTAAAGATTTATTTTCGAAGGAGCTAATATTTGAAAAAAGCCATTTGTTTGAAGTTTGTTAGTAAGACTTAGCAAGAGAAACGAATTGAATATACTTTTAAAACAGCTAGATGACTAAGTAAGTAGTACAGCAAATAGGCAGTGAAACGGTTAATAAAATTGTTGGGTCGCGAATGAATTAGTTTATGAGAATTAGTCTCCTTTACACTATTTTTAATTTTTTTGGATCAAATATTATAATTTTGAAGCCCTCTTCTATTTTGCAAAGAATAAGTTATCATATAATGCATTCGTCGGAAAACACAAACGAAAAATTCCGAATGAGTGGATAGGCGGCAAAATTTGGAAAGAGGCGCCGGTGGGATGGAAACAGACAGTGGAGGAGGGTAATTTCTTTTATCTGAAATTATAGTCCCTGTCTTAAAGAAATGTAGTCACAAGAAGAAGAAGAGACGTTAAGCAATGAGAAAGCTCATCGTTTTCTTGATTTTGATATGCTTGTTTCAAACCGAACTATCGATTATGCTTCCAAAAATTATAGGCTATCTCCACATCCTCTTATGATTTGCTACTATTTTTGCTCTCCACTTTTATGCGCTCTTTTAATCTTGACAAAGGTGATTGATTCGGTTTTTCCAAAATGTTTTTTTTTTTTATATTTTGTTTTTGAAAACTTGAATTTTTGAATATCGAATAATATACTTTCAAGCACATGTATCGGAACATCCTACACCTGGGAGATGGGATAGCACTAGTACCCATAAATATGTATCATTTGAGAGCATCTTGTTTAGCCTCTTGCTGAATCTCTAAGGTACTAGAGGAGCAATGGACTATTCTCAGTGGAGTTGATGTTTCAAAGGCTTTGCTCATCGCTCCCTCCTTGCTGCTTACGCCTCGATCTAGTAGTTATCGAATCATTTGTGGTAAAAATATTTTTTCATAGATAACCTTCAACTAGTCTCTGAGTTAAAATTCTATTGTATTTAGAGGCGGTGTAGGATATTCCGCGCAGATTAAATAGTATCTAGCAGCGATCAGACATCATTGGCTTGCCGGAAACTATTTAATTCTCAATGGTAATGCCCTAATTCTCAGCGAGCAGCGCTAAGTCCGAAAGAATTTAATTTCTATTGTCAACTGCCATAAAATTGCGGCAGAAAATGAGAATACTTTGATTTATAAGTTTTTGTTGAGAGAAAAGTTTAAGTAAAACCAAGAAATCTTACATTAAGAATTTCTATCAAAAACTATCGCTTCAAATATTCAATGGTGAATGGCTGCTATACATTTCTCGTGTAAGAAAAGAAAACACTTTAACTTAAGTAATACAACCTTGCTAGTGCGTAATTTGATATGACACAAATACATAGCAAAAAAAATTAAAAGAAAACCTTCAAAAAATTGCGTAGAAACGCAGAAAGGAAGACTTAAAATGAAAAATAAACAAAACTAGAGTCTGGACGCTGGCAAAGTTTATGTAGAGCATATCAATGGGAAAAATACCAAGGCCATGAAAAAATAAAATAAAAAAAAGTAAGAAACGAAGTAGTAATGTAAATACGTGTAAGTGTATGTTTGTGTCAAACACGAAAAGTGAGTTAGGAAAATGTGTTAAGCAAAGTTATAGTATACCAAAAGTTGGTAAATTTGGTTAAAGGAGGCATGACAAACTTATACACATATTAGGGCGGTCCCTAAAGTATCAAAATCTAAATTATGTGTGAATAATAATAATATTTAGCGCTTCCACTCTTTCTAAGTATATGGAGGGACCTATAGTTTAACGCCGCCGCCGAAGGCCGAATGGATTTTATGAGAAGCTTCTTCTCGGCGGTTTGCCATTGCGTGCCGAGGGCCGTTCGTCGATACAAAAACTTTTATAATTTTAAGTGTTGCTCGTACCATAGATCGAACCCATGTCCTGCGGAGTGGTAATCTATTTTGTACGTGGAACCTCCATGAAAAGGGCATATAAAGTAAAGAAGTCTGATGAGATGTGGTGATCTCCGAAATAACAGCTATAACTTCTAAGGGTACGTTCACACAGAAAGCGGTGCCGAGAAGAGTAAAGCCGTTCCGAGCTGAGTGAAGATTTCAATTTTCTGTAGCTATATGAAAGTGTTCATACAGAAAGCTTTTACAGAAGCGTTTTAGAGCTCAAAGCAAAGCAGTTTTTAATTTTGAATTTTCCATTACATTTTTCAATTGACGATGATTTTTGTGGTATCTTTGCAGCCGTGTCCATCAAAGAAGCTCCGCTTTGCTTGGTTCAGTGTGAACACCAGCAGCTTTGCTTTGTTTCGCCTTGCTCAGCTCGGCGACGTCCGGTTTTCTGTGTGAACGCACCCTTATGCTTAGACTTTTTTGTTTTTTCCATTTTTCCTAAAAAACTTTCCTGGTAAAAGGCTCAATAACAATATTGATGTAAAAAAATATATTTTTTTCGAAATAATTTTGACTTGAAATGTGATAAATCTGAGAAACATATTATTGAGCTACACAGTTGTCCACAAAATAATAGAAGTACAATATTTTGACCAGTTTACCACTTTTTCTGTTTGTTTTATTTTAATATTTTTTTTTTTTAAATAAAGTACGGCTTAATATACAATAATAAAGATATCTGACAAAAAACATCAATCTAAATTTCAAACTCTATGTAAAATTATAAAAAATAAACCAATTCTAACTAAAATTTTAAACTTTTTATTCAGAACTTTTAAAAAAATTTTTGTTATGCCGTTTTATTGCCCATTAAATTTTAGTATTACAAAGTGTAAGTTTGAAGCTGCAAAAAAAAATTTTAAGTTCGGTGTTAGGCATTTTCTTCAATTTAGAAAAAATTTTTGAGCACTCCTATTGTTTTGTGGACAACTGTAACTGGTCACATTCAAAATTAGGTGGAATTGTTCCGAAAAAAAAAATTGTAAATTTTTTCAAACCCTGGCGATATTTTAAGGATCACACTAATACAACTGCATGTGTTCAATCGTATTTATTTCCTCAAACTTTTGTGTATGTACCCAAAAATTTTCACGCCAAAACAAACAAATAAGTAATCAAAATGGCAATATAAGAAGAGGAAGCATCTTCCATTCCAACACAAACGCAAGTATCAAAAAAAACATTTGGAAACAAACGTAATGATGGTGTTCTTCTTTTCTGCACCCTTGATATTAATAGTAGCGATACAACAATAACAACACACAACAACGCAATTGTCCCGATGTATAGCTAAGCTATAATTTTCGCGTCACAAGGCTGGCGCAGTCAGCTGTGAAGCTCACACGCCTTGACAAATGCTTGTATACAGGATGGCTGATGAAAAAATGCGTAACATAATTTTTTGCTTTCCATTTTATTTTATGTTATAGATTGTTCTTTAAGTTCATCGAAAATGGAGGACTGGTTCATAGAGATAAAAATTTGAATTGTGAGCGGCATTCAGGCGTCAGAGTCCGTTGTAACCATCCAAAGAAAATAAAGGCGACCGCTTTGCGGCACTCCTCTCCGATCAGATGAAGTATAATGAGGCTCAAGAGTAATTTGGCCGAGTGTGAAAAGGTCGTAAGACCTGGAGAAGCCTCAGTTCGGCGGTAAGAACCCTACAAGCCAATGCTAAAGTTTCGACAAGCAGCTTGTCTGCTCAAATGGGTATCAGAAGACAGTCCCTGCTTACAGTTATGTACAAATATTTAAACTTATTTTCATATAAAATTTAACTAAGAAGCAGACTGAATGCAGCAGCCTTTGCCGATTTGCTTGGAATTTTGACAGAAGTTCAGTGAAATGCTGGAAGCGGACGAAAACATCTTGAAATGCATTTTTATGTCTGACGAGGCGATCTTCCCTTACGGTCACCGGCGATCGTTACTTAGCATTGTTGATAGGGTTTTTCTTTCCGGAACTGCCCTGAAAGAGAATTCTTTACAACTCTATGTGGGTTCAAAAAAATGGTGCATCTTGTCATATATCTAGCCAGGTCTGTTATGAAAGACATGCAACGTAAATGCCTTATTACGGGGATTTCAAGAAACTCTACATACCGGTGGCACCCAAGGTCTCCTCACCTTACTGTGGCACATATTTTCGAACGATTTCAAGCAATCCATTCGGACGATAGATAACTGGTAAGAATCTCCCCGCATCCCTCCAGGCAGCAAAGAACAGCCGTTTGATAAGATGTCGAACATTCGTCACCGAGCGTGAAGGACATTTAAACTCAACTACTTTTTAAATCAATTTAAAAGATTTAATTGAAAAGTTTTTTTGTTCAAGTGAATAAAGATGAAATAAATTACACCAACTAAACAATAAGTTATTTGCGTTTCTTAGGGCCGTTTTCTCAAGTAGCTTTTAAAATTTATCTGCCCTTTAAAAACAAACAAAAGCTATTTGAGAAAATGGCACTTAATGTAGCAATATTCATCAACCACCCTGTAGTTACAATAACAGCAGCAACATGTCGCAAACGCCACATAAGCAACTGTAGTAGCAGCGGCAGCAACAAGCTGACAACTACATACATAAGTCAATGGCATAACTAGTAGTATATCCTGTTGGCTGGGAAGTGTCAACATATGCGTTAACGCCTTTAAATATGTATTGAATTTTGCACACACACCTTTTTTGCTGTATTTTTTGTTTCTTTTGGGTTTTTGCATTCTCAAAACTTTCCACATCCTCAGTCAGCTACGTATTTACGTATGTATACACTTTTCTGGCATTGTTTGCCAATTCATCTGCACTTGTGCAATATTTTATCACTGTAGAGGTTAAGGTTTGTACTTGCATGGAAATTTGCGCACTTTGTTGTAAAAAAAAATAAAAAAAAAATTTTTAGAAACAACGAAACAAAAATAAATGCCACTTTCACCACCACCTGCCTTCGTAAGGTTGCACGTTGGAGCCACATAAAAGATTTAGTATTCTTTACCAACAATTTGTTATTTGTTGCTATTATTTACTAATAGCCTTTCATATTTTAATTTTCACAATAGCCTAAAGGACTCGCGCGCGCGAAACCGGTTCCATTGCGTAGCGTTTTCAATTTGCACTTATCCCACGCAAAACCTGCGTTGCTCGTTTTTTTCCGTTCGTCCGCCAATTTGCGTTGTTCACAACAGAAAAAGTGAGTAGCGACTGGTCGTTGTTGGCGCTATTCCATTGCCAAGTTGGTCTTGCGGCTGTTTTTCTTGCGACAGCCACGGTTGCCACTGCTGGTTGTTTACAACCAAACTCGGTTGTTTTTCTTTTCTTGTTCGAATTTGTTTTTTTTTTTTTTAATTAGAAACTAGCAAATTTTTTCTTTATAAAAAGTATTATTGCATACTGAGTGCTAAAAATGAATAAATGAATTTTCCGTTTTCCGATTCCGTTTTCGGTCGTATTACGGAACCATTCTCTCACTAAGGTCTTCATCGGAAATGTATGTACAGAAAACTATCGAAAATGGTTGTGAAACGGATGCGCTTTCCTGAAATTTATCTGATTCAATTTTTCGTTGAAAACGATTTCATTCTGAACTTCACAGAAACTTTTTCATAGTTACAGGAAACCAAACAAAAAACAATTTTAAGATTCAGGAATTATTTCCATCTTACAAAATACATTTATATACATATGTATAATTTTAATGTGTTGCTTTTGATGGAATTCGAACTTGGAACTTCCTGAAAGCTAACAAATAGTAGCACGCACCTCTGCCCACTGAGCTACTGGCGAATACGTACAATATATGTTTTCAAACACTCAGTGTGAACATATATTTTAAAATTATTGTTTTGAAATAACGCTATGAGATTTTTCGGATACAAAAACAAATTTGATTTTTTTTTTTTAATTGGGTTTTTTTTGAGATTTTAGTTGGCTAATTTTTTAACAAGTGGCAATCGTGGCGACAGCCAGTCAACCAACCAGCTGCCATGGCCAGCAGCCGCTAGTATCTACGCATGAAATTTGCTGGAAAAAAGCACGAGTATACTCAGAGAATATTGGTGCTTTTCACTGGAAACCGGTATGTTTGTGAAAAGTTGCATTTGGCCAACTGGAATACATATATTCGCTACCGAGCTTTTTTGATAACTACACATTAAGAGCTTTTTAAGCGCTCATATTTTCAGTTGCTTGAAGTGCTTGAAAGCTTTTTGTGCTGGTTTAAGTCGTTAGTGTTTTTTTTTATATATTTATGTGCTTAAAGCTATCCACAAAAATTGAGCAGAATTGCTAAGTTAAGAGGAATAGCTTTTATGATATATGAGCTTAATAATTACTGAGTCCCTATAAAATGCTGATGAGAAGTCCTATAGAAAGCTTTGATTTGGTTGTGAAAGTGTGTGTTGAGCGCTTAGGTATACCACTGAAGCCGGATTCCAGCATTCGCTATGCAACATCTAGTTACATGCCCTTCATACTGCCAGCTTTGGCTGATTATACATTACTTCTGTTATTTATCCACGTTACATACTTTTAGGCCCTACTGTTTTTCATTTAGAGAATTTTAGCGGCAAAAATTTAGCGTAGCGATTGCCAGAATTCCACTGCAGAGCTTCCAAAATGCCACATCTATTTGTCTATCTTTCCCCTCACAAAAAGAGATTATTCTTGATGTCAATTAATTTTTAAGACGTAAGTATGTATGCACATTAGGATGGTCCAGAAATGCATGTGAAAAAGGAAAGTCGGAATTTTTAGATCTCACCTCCTAGGATTGTTCTATACCGCAAATATTTACCTCTATTTTTTATTTTGAAATCAAAAAATATTTAAAGATCTTTAGTATTAAAAAAAGTTAAATAAACAATTGAGTATTATTATTGGAAGAAACTATCATTGTGGGATATTTTTAACCGACTTCACAAAAAGGAGAAGGTTATCAATTCGTCGGAATATGTTTTTTTTTTGTACGTTACCGCATATCTTTGGACCACGTTAACCGATTTCTATAATTATTTTTTTTTTTTAACGGGAAGGTGTTACCTCGCAGGTGGTCCCATACTAATTTGGAACATCTATATGTATGTATGAAATTGTATGAATATAAAATATGTATGTATGAAAATAAAATAAAAATAATTGAGACTTGAAAAGATTGAGATCTATGCTTATTATTTTATTAATAACATTCTGATGTAAAAAAAGTCATTAAATCTGGTAGCAATAAGTTGCATCATTACGTAGAAACATCAAGGAAAAAAACAAACTGTGCCTCACAGACACATGTTGGTAAGATAAGGGTTAAATCCTATCATTGCATCTTGAAGAAATTAACGATAATCTTAAATTCTTATATGAGAATTGAAGTCGGCTTGCCTCGACCTGAAAAAACACGCGCCATAGACTACTTCACAAGTAATTATTTCAATGTTCAGCCGACGTGGAATATGGGCATGCGAAATCTTAAATTCTTCGCGAAGATAACTCAATGCTCCATCGTATGGGCAATTGAAAAGAGACGACTTAGACCTAACTAAGGTGTCTCTCATTGGTGATGGTAGAGAAAGTTGTATTCATTCCTCATTCCAAAGCTAATCTGTATTATATATCTTTCAATCATCACATTTAATAAAGCCCTCAATATAATACGAAAGTAACACAGTGCCATATAACGGTAGCTCATTTGCTTCGTCAACAAGTCACAATTTAATTAAAATACACATCCAGTAATGAAATTGAACAAGGCGGAAAATGCAAATGTAAATACAGAAGCAAATGCGAATAAACATGAAATGAACTGTTTTCTTGAATAATAAAGTACATGCGAGTAGATTGGCTAATCAAATAGGGATATGATAACTTGTTGCATGTGCGTGGTGGCGCCACAAATGCACATAAAAACTCGCGACAAGTGACTATGTTGCAAGCAGTGGTATAAAGTTGCGAGTAGAAATATTCAAAATATATACTTATATATGTATGTATGTATGTACATGCAAGTATGCATAAGCTTATAGACACAAAATGCAGCTGAGTACATACATATGTATGTACATATATTTGCCCACACAGAGAAACGCGTAAATTTCCAGTCGGCGCATGCAAATATAAAAACAGCAAAGGTTTATACATATGTATGTATGTATGTACGTACTCATGACCCTACTATTTACATACTACTAGGCTGGGTGGGTTCAGCTGCTGCTGCCTGATGCCTAGTTCTATGAACAAAGTGAATGCACACGTGCTGCAAAGCTATTGAATGTTAGATTTATTGAAATAAGAAGCGGAGCGAAACTCTTATCCTTGTTGCACATTTCTCAAAGTGAATAAGTATGTATGCCAGTGTGTAAATGCAAAACATTTCAAAGCTGTTAAGTGTGGAAGAAATTGAGGCGAAAAGGCTTATAACAAATGCAGTTATATATGTATGTATATGTACATGTACATTAAGCTGCCTTACCAAGTTGCTGCTCACTATGCTAGCGAAAAATTTTTGCCTAAGTACTATGTAACTCCGCGTTCAGAGATTTTGGTGAGATGAATCATATTGAAACTACCTCCAAAAACCATCTTTAGCGGTTAATATTCTTTTTAATTTAAAATTACGGGGCGAGCAATAAAATCTGTTTAAAAAGTGAAGTCCTAATTGGTTTTTTTTGTATGACAAGTCTACGAGAACGGCAATTAAAACCAGGGACCAAAAATAACTGTTATCTCGAATCCATAAATGGAAAATGTGCCCGAATTCTGAAATTGAACGAAAACGTTGTTTCATAACAGTTATTAGATGAAAAATATTTTTTATTTCGTCGATAAGAGTTTTAACCCAAAGTTTATTTTTTACAAAAAAGAAAATGAATACATTCGCAAAAAAATATAGGTAAATTGTAGTAAAACTGCGTACCTAGTTTTTCTCGCTGACGTCAGGGTTTTTTTTAAAGGACTTTGAAATTTAAAAAATATGATTCTTTCAAAAATTGTTTAGAAAATTCAGTGCAATATAGGATAACTAAAAAGGTATCATTTAAAAGAAAAAATTTTATAGACGAAATGGGTATGGAAAATAGCCTTTAAAAATTTTGTCCTTAAATATCCTTGAAAATTTGAAAAATTTATTTTTAAAAAATTATTTTTGAGGACTAATATACAAACGACGTCATCATCGAATTTCGTCATGCAAACTTTATTAATTTAAAAAGATAAAATTTATTAAAAGCGCATTTTCAATACTTATTCGTCCTTGTAAACCAAAAAATGGTATCGTTTTTAAATTCTACAGAATTTTTTTTCTCTCGTTTGGTACCCATATTGTTATTCTACATTGTACTGATTTTTTTAAATAACTTTTTGAATTATCTTTAAAATTTCAAAGTCCTTTAGAAAAATAGCCTGACGTCAGAGTGAAAAATTTAAAACGCAGTTTTACTATATTTGGGCCATAGTTTCGTGAGTATATTGACTCTTTCGTGTGTTTCAAATTTTTTTATGTTTTTGTCGCACGGTCTAACCGTTATTATCCATCGTTTATTTTTTACGTTGCCTGATAAACGCAGTAAGAAAAGAATATTGACGAAAATGGAGATGGAGAAGAAGACAAGATGATGAAAATAAACGAATAGGAACCAGGGAACGGATTTTATGGAAATTGCCTTTTTTTCTGCTAAAGAGATAGAGTATATTCGATTAAGAATGTCCACGATTTAGCTTTCCCTGATTCCATATATACACATTTGATGTTGCCTTTTTTTNTTTTTTAGTGCCTTATTTTGCTTTTTTTGCAATACCCAGTGCCTTTTCCTGCCTTTTTCGCTATTTTGTTTTGCCTTTTTTTGCCTTTTTTGCAATACCTAGTGCCTTTTCCTGCCTTTTTCGCTATTTTATTTTGCCTTTTCCAGCCTATTTCGTTACTTTATTTAGCCTTTTTTATAGGTTTTTAGGTCCTAAAAATCCGTTCCCTGGTAATAACTGTTATCCAGCAACGTAAAAAATAAACGTTGAGAAAAAATTGTTATCCAGCAACTTAAAAAATAAACGTTGGGAAATAACTCTTATTGGCGACTGAGAACATATTTCTCCTACATAACAGTTATGAGGCAACTTAAAAGTAAACGTTGGGTTATAACTCTTATCGGCGAAATAAAACAATATTTCTGATCTAATAACTGTTATGGAAAAACGTTTATCCAATAAATCTTATAACTGTCCCTGCTTGAAACCATCTTATTTTTAAAGGAGTACATGCTGGTAATAATCTTATGCCCCACTGTCTTCGATTTAATCTCCTCTACTATGGCTGATGTCCGTTTGCGACTTGGTGTAAATTATGGCATGTGAAAAACGCCGACTTAACGTACTCTGAGGATCTTCTAGTCGTTGGAAGTAGGAAGCTCTCAAAAAAAGGTAAGTTACTTCCTTAAGGTTGCGCTAAGCTGGGTCGAAAAATAGACCAAGGAGAATCGTCTGGGAGTAATTAAAGGTTTTTTGTTTGCAAGAAAGCACAAATCCCCCTCACAAGAACACTTAATTCTTGGGTATACGAAGTTCAAGCTAAGGGAGCCTGCTAAGGGATACACGAAGTTGTAGTTAGGCCATATTTTCTTAAGTATGTGGTATGATTCTGTGGTGCAATCACATAAACACCGCCAAACAGATCAGCCTTGAAATCCAGCGGAGAATCATCACTGTTCTGCTTTGCTCTTTCCTCCACTTAAAAACCCTAACCAATATCATTCATAATTCAGTGACTTTTCGACCGATTTTCATTTTCGGTGCAATGTTTTGATAATGCAATGTCTTAAAAAACAGCAAAAAATGAACTCCTCTCAAAAAATTATTGCTGTCTATGAAGTTTACTTTTTTCTCGAGGCATCCTAATGTACAAGCTATATATGTACATGTCTACTATAGTATATGTATGTATGTATGATCGTATCCAATGCTACAAAGTACATAGGCGGACTAACACGCAAGCGTCAGAATATCAAACTAATGAAGTGGTCGTTGAGGGCGTGGCAGTTATGCATAACTGCATCGCATTACGAAGCTCTGCATTCGTTTACATTCGAGTGCCGATGTACTTACGTACGTACATATGTATACAAGCACAGGCGTGTGTTGTATTACACTTTATTTGGCAAATAATTGAAAATTCCACACGCATTGCATACTTGCAGGCGCATTAGCTTATACAAACATATACATATACAACACGATAGTACGATTATGTATGCATGGGAAATGAATACAAAATATAAAGCCATTCCGTGCATGTTGCAGTTGACTTTGTTGGAATTTAGTGCAATACCGCAGCAGTTGTGATGAAAAGTGTTGGTGGTAGCTGTTTTTCAATTTGGGATTATCTTTATTGGAGTCGAAGGTTTCAACATAAAATGTCAACTTCTATTCAACGATACAGTCCTACTTGTTGTTGTTTAATGTACATGAGTATGTGAGAGGCAGCTGCATGAACTTTTTGGATCCAATGAACTATAATTGCATACATTTTTAGTTGTTTACAAAATTTAAATGAATTCGCAATGCGATGAGCCACCCTTCGTTCTAATAAAATTATGTATCTACGTTCATATTTGGCCAATGCGGGCTCTCTATTTCTACTGGTATGAGTAAAGGGATGCTATAATAGAGAAAAAATATTAAGAAGCGAGTAGATGGGGCATCAGTAGCTTCAGCGTGTATGAAACCATAATCATGTAGATTTTTTTTTAATTCACAAAACTTCCTATATTAGAAAAGGACTTAGAGCGCATAGCGGGTTGCTCCGGATAGCACAACATGACGCAACCGAAGGCTAATAAACACCAGGGTTTCCTTCAACCCGGCTAAGGGCTACTCGACAATCTTTGCAAATATCGACTTATTACTTGAAGAAATGAAGAAATATGGACACTTCTCTACAAACATCCCTCTAATGCAAGGTTTACAGTGTCGGCTTGAAGGTGAGTGTGCCTTCTTTGAAACGTTCTTCTATTAACAAGATTCATTTGCAGTGAAGTTTTGCGTTCCCAGCGGTGCAAATAAAACTACTAAAGCCTTGCCCAAGGGTATACCCCAAATAGAAGAAAATATCAAAGAAACTTCTCTCTAATACCGACCCTAATCCAACTTGACATTTTGAACTCTGTTAAGAAGAGCAGACCTCTAGTAAACATTTTTATAGGTGGGTCCAAGTTAGTTAGGGAGAATTAGGGAAGGCGTGGTCTGTTAGAAACTTTCCATTAACCTCAAGCTTAGATTTCCGGATGCCTGTAGCAGGATTTAAGCAAAATGGCCGCTACAAAGGGAGTAGTCGACTGGCTGCGAACTATCGTAATATCGATCTCGAAAGCCAAGTGGGCTTTAGGACCGCTTATACTAGTGCAATTGAAACTCGTCAGAGAATACTACAAAACAAGATTGTGAACCAGGGTACAGCCGAAGTGGCACGAGCTGCAAGCCTGAAGAATTGGTACGACGAATATTAAACGACGATAGTAAATATAAGGGTTTTTGTCACAAGCCTTGGCCTTTTCCGGGACAGATGGGATTTTATTAGGCTGACAAAGTAGAGGTCAAAAAACCACACACGCTAAGTTTTGAAGTTCTTCTGGTCGGATCAAAGAAGATGCAACTCTCGACACTGACAGTACTCCTGACTGGCAGTGCCAAATAGGAACCTATGCGATTGGACTTAACACCGTCGTCAGATGCAAATTCCTCATAGCTCGAATAAAACTTCATTGCAACTCCTCTGGGGTAAGCAAATAGAATTGCGGTTGCAAGAAGTGGTGACAATTGTTGGTAACAAAATTTGTTTGTAAAAAAATATTCGGTTACAAGCAGAATATGTAGGCCTGTTAGTGCAATATCTATGTTGTAAAACCTGCAGTCTTTTTCTCCTTATGCTAAATAAATATTCGAGTTTTCTTTTTTACAAGGCCGTGCTCCGCAATCTACGCGAATTGAGATTTTTATCTTGATTGTATAAATACATCGCAAAAAAAAAAAAATGGAATAGATTTATTGCAGCATAAATACCCCAGCCAGCAAGAAAACGTACATTTTACGAACATTATGTTTTACGAGGGATTCTCGTATCGCCAAAAAGTTAGAGAAAAGCTCGTAAACGATAAAACAAAAAAAATATAATAGAAAGAGGCTTGTAGTAATTTGTCAGCACAAGAAAAAATTTTAGTTTTGTTGACAATTTTTCTTCAATCACAATATTTTAAAAGTAAGTAGTTTGTTAAATATTCATTTTAAGAAAATTATTAAGTATGTGATTTATTGGCAGACTGGTGCAAACGAAAAGGACGATCTACCACTTTCTTTTGTAATTAAACTTCTTGTAAGTAGCTACTACATATGTAATTCAAAAATACAAATTAATTTAACGAGTTTTGCAATTCNCTACAATAATTTGAATTAATTAATTGCCTTTATTTTTAGCATTCAAAAACAGTAGATAAAGCAGTGTAGAAAAACGCTTTTTTAACGTAAATTAATCGTTTACGAGACTCGTTTACAATTAAAAAACGGACGTAAAAATATTCGCATACGAATGCTTTTTCGATCCGTTTACGACTGTTCGTAGGCGATGCACAATTTAAAGCGAAAAAGTGCTCAAAAAAGAGTCGTAAACGGCTATCATAAACGATTTTTAATCCGGTTTTTCTTCGAGAAAATATCCAATTACGAGCTTGTTTACGATGATTTTGCTGGCTGGGTACATACAAATACTACCCATGAAGAGACTATAAAAAAAGAAGTGTAAGAGAAACGAGACGCCATAATCCGACGCAACAGCTGCACAGAAAGCATTTATCATTCAAAAGCAACTCGAATAACCATAACAACTACTATAAGTATAATGTGAAATCATTTTTCTCATTTCGTTAATACATACAAAAGTATCTATTTTCCATGCTGCTTGAATGTGTGAGTCTCTACGTAAAATGGTTGGAAATGTGTTAAACAATAGTGACAAATTGCTGCGAGTGGTTTTGCTCCCATTCAAAGCGGCATATGAGACGTTTATTTTGAAAGGGGCATAAGTCCATTTGTTTTTAAATCTAGATATGTAAGGGTTTGCATTTTAGCACGTTTAAAAATATTGATGCTAACTTTCGAGAAGATTTACTTGTATTTGTTGACTTAGGATACCTTTACCTCAGTATAAGTAATTTCGTATATTTATAGAAAAATCACCACTTTTCATCAAGGTAAAGGGACTTACGCCACTTTCAAAATAAATAGTTTAGAAAAATTAATGGGTTCTAATTATTAATTTTGTCCGCTGTATTTTACTGACGTGATGTTTCTAAAGAATTGCGTTTTACTAAAATTGTTGAATAATAACAACAATTTATACCATGTATTTAATATAAAGTTTTATTCAGTTAAATTGTAATACCGTGCAACAAAACCAAAAAATAAAATAAAATCACACGAAAGAGTCAATATACTTACGCACGAAACTAGGGGCTAAATATAATAAAAATGCGTTTTAAGTTTTTCTCTCTGTGGGTTAGAATTTTTTTAAAGAACTTTGAAATTTCAAAAATTCAGCGCAATTTAAAATAAAAATGTGGGTACCACATGAAAGAAAATGTTCTTTAGAATTTAAAATTATATATTAAATTTTCTTGGTTCATAAGGACGAATTGATTATCAAAAATGCCCTTTAAAATATTTTTTCTCTTTAAATTATTGAAATAGAAAATATATTTTTTTTTAAACAAATACTGCAAATTTGCAAGGATACTCAAGAACAAAATTTTAAAAGGAAATTTTCCATACCTATTCGTCCTTTTGCACCAAAAAATTTAATATTTTTCAATTCCGCAGAATTTTATCTTTTATTTTATTCTCTATAATTTTTGGAACTAATCAAACCTTTGAAATTTCAAAGTCCTAAAACGCAGTTTTACTATATTTGGCTCCCAGGTTTGGGAGTATATATATTTTTTGTGCAAAATTGACTTTTGCTTGGTGTAATCCATATTTATAATTAACTTGATTTTTTTGAGTTGCTTATGCCACTTTCAAAATAAACAATTTCGTTGTACCGAGGATTTGTAAAACTTCGCTCGAACAAAAGCTCAGTAGTGCTCAACATTTCAATGCGTTTTTTTTTTAATTAACAGATACCGTTAAATTGTAAGTGCTTCTATCATTAACTAGATTTTTTTGAAAAGGTGACTTATGTCACTTTCAAAATAAACGGCTCATATTTGCGGTGGAAATAAAGGAAACGGAGATGCTTATTCAAATGATTGTCATTATCGTTGAAATGATAAGAACAATAACTGGCAAGCTGTGCTGCACATACGCACACACGTACGTATACGTATGTATGTACATTTATAATATTGCCAATTCTGTCAAAGGGTTGGAGTGATGGCTGAATGTGATCACGCCTCGACAATGAAAGTTGCTGTCAATGGTAAATGGTCGATGATGGCCATAGAAATGATGCTAATGGAAATGAAAATGTCTGCCAATGTTGTTGCAGACGTTGATGGTACCTTCGGTTGCGGTGTTTATGTATGCAGGTATATGTATACATATATGCTTGTGCGAGTGTGTGTGTGTGTGTGTGTCTACCGGCAGGTAGGTGATGCGTGTGAGTTTGTTGCTACTTTAGTTGGCCACTTTTACCTCTATCTGCTCTCATTGTCAGCCGATTGACAGACATTGATTGATAAAGCCAGATTGCGTGAAATTTGTCGAAATTTTTTTTACCTGCTATCTTACACCCGCGCGCTTGTCTGATTGCCGACATGACAACCGAAAAAGAAAGTTGGCGTCTGTTATTCTTGGAAAGTCGCAGATTGCAGTTTTGAGTTTCATTTGAAGTGGCGGCGAGTTTTAAATTTTGATTTTTTGGTTTTCTTTCAACACCACGCCAAACATTGTGCAGTTGCATGGCTGCTGAGAATAAAACTTGCTAAGTTACTTTCATGGGTGCTGACAAAAGGAATAAAATATTTTCAATTAGTAAAATTTTGTTAGACTCACACAAGTTCAACGAGTGTTGTTCGACAATAATTTTGATGCCTCACAGCTGTCAACTGCCGAGGCAAAACAACTCACGTAACCTTCAGTATAAGTACACAAAAATGTTTGGCTAAATTTGTTTTATACAATAATCTTAGAAGATCCTGAAAATTTAGAGGTGTTTTTTAAGACATAATTTTTTGTATTTTGAAATAATTTTTTTCTATGCAAACTATGAATAAAGTTATGTTAAACAATTTTTATTAATTATAAATTTATTTATAGTTTGGAGTTTGCATTTTTTTTAATGTTGAAAAACTTTTATTTAAAAAAACACTTTTTTGAACATTTCAGGATCCCTTAAGAAATATGTACCAAAAATATATATGCATGCATAAGTTTTAACGATTTAAAAATTTCAAAATTCTGTGGTTTTTTAGAATTCTACTTAAATATTTTTTTTTTATATAGCGCCAAATATCACCCTTGAAACGAGATCATAACCATCTTTGTAAGCAAAATAGTTCTGGAGATAGTTAAAAAAAATTTCTAAAATTCGGAAATTTGTGAAATTTTGAACTTTCGATTTATTTTTTTCTTTAATTTTTTTTACCTTTGGCAGAACTTTGTAATGTGATAAAAGAAAAGTGCCGACCAAAATTCATCCAAATTAAAAAATTGCGCATTTTTATCTTTTAATTCTTCCTTCTTTCATCTTTGCTCGCCGCTATTCGCTGCCACTCTACGACACTGCTTTATATGGGCGCCTCTTAAAGCAAATGAAGTTAATCTAACTTTGAAATATAAATTGCAAAATGTTTGCTGTCATAGCAGACAAGCGTCTGATCTACTGACATTCAACTAAACTCAACATGCTTCAGCTTGGTTAAAAGTTCGGCTTACTTTGTTCGTAAAAAAAAAAGTTTTCCAACGCAAAAGACCCTGCGTGGCGTGCGTGGAAGCATGAGCGGGCGGAAGGAAATTCTATGTATAGAGTAAATTAACGCTAGTGGCACTTAACAACTACCTTTTAACTTTACTTAACCGCCAACACACACGCACGCACACACACATACATTCACTTGTTCACCACATACTCATGCATGTGTATGTATATCGTTTAAAGTTTAAATTGTGTTGAATACTTAATTGCGCTTCTATGCCAAGGGACAACTTTTAACGATTCGCACAAAAACGCAATACAAACCAAGGAGGTCTGCCACTTTAATTGCAGACGAAAGCCATTAAAATTCTCATCTTACATTACACGAGGTACTCACATACTATGTACACACACACATATGCACATATGTGCACAAATCTAGCCAGTTGGCGGAGTCAAAGTGTCATCGGGTCTAGAGTGTGCGCTGGGGCGTAGAGCAAGACTTGCTTGATTCGATTGCATACCAAAAGGCGCTATGCCATGGCTCAGAGGAACTAAGCGGCTAAATGGCAGTTTAGACTGAAATGCTTCAATTGTTTGAGTTAAAAGGAAATTTGAATAACAGCTATGCAGTTGATATTTATTTGCATGTATACATATGCATGTATGTGCATTTGCATGGATTTCTTTTGAGCTGCCGGCAATAAATGTGAAAGAGTTAAAATTTAATTGATTGTTACAAATTTGTGCTGAACTAAACCGCAATATAATTGAGTTTTGAAAGTGGTGTAAATGCATTTGTGGAAGTGTGGCATAGACAATGCACAAGCATGTATACTATATACATATGTACATTAGGGTGATCCAAATAAATTTTTTCTCCAGCCACCACACAGAAAAAAGAGGAATAACGAAAATAAGGAGATCCGCATTTTTTAAGTGTTAATATTTTAGCATTCGGCATGGTTAAAATTTGCGCTAACCCAGCAGAAAACTTGTAACTTCTTCTTGAATAACCCAACAAAAAATCTGTAATTGCTACTTGTGCGCATCTACAAATGTGAACATTTCGGACTAGTTCAGGGTTATTTATGGAATAGATCAGGATTAGCTTAGGAATATTTCAGGACTACTTCGATATCATTTCGGGATCGTTTCGGATCAGGTTCAGGACTGTCCCTTCGCATAGGACTATTTCGAGCCTAGTTTGGGATCGTTTAGGGACTAGTTTACGTATATTTGTGGCCCGTTTTTGGTCTAGTTGTGGACTATTTCGTTTCTAACTAGTTCAGGGATATTATGGGACCATTTCGAGATAATTTTGGAATCATTTTAGGTCCAGTTTTTGTGACTAGTTCTTGATCTTTTAGTTCAGGAAAAATTTTGACCATTTCGGCATCATTTTGAGTTTAATAGCAGACCAATTAAAACTTGGTACTACTTCAAGACTTAATTATTTAATTCGGAGTTAAAAAGTGATTAAAAAATTTCGATTCAGATAACGATCCGATGCATGTGGGTTTGAGTCCCGAAAATTATTATTTTTTTTGTTTGAAATCAGAATATCTAATATTAATTTATCTATTTTCAAATTTAATAAATAATAGCCGTCATCGATTCGCCACTTCTCGCTCGCTATGTTTGAGTTCCGGTCGCTTAAAGAAGAATTTTGCATGTGAAAGCAACAACGAAGTTAGCTAACACGGATAGACGATAGCGAGTTTGGTTATACCTCATTGAGTTCGTTCGTTTCGCCACTCGCTAACTGTTGGCGAATCGATGACGGCTAATATAATTTTGAAAAATTTTAATTTTATTTATTTTTCATTAGAAAGTTTCCATCATACGAAGGAAATACTTAAAAACTCTTTATCTTTATTTTATTTTTATACTTAAGCCTCGCGATTCGATCCCGGGGCTTGCTGAATGATAGTTTTCACCTCTACATATATCCACCTCAGTGTATATTCAACTCTCTTTACATTTTTTAAACAAAACCAACAAATTGTACAAAAGTTGAAGTTGTTTCGGAAATTCATATTTCACAAACTAGTTTGGGATACTTTTGTAAAAACGTTTGGAAAATATTTTGTAAAAACGTTTGGAATATATTCAACGCTGATCGGGCAGTTAGTAAAAGTTAGTTTTGAGTCAATATTGCAACATAAAATTAAAAGAATTTATTTTTCCGCATATTTTTGGACCACCCTAATGCACATGCACATGCATGTATATGTGTATATCAACATATATACATACATTCATATGAACGCTATACCTCTAAGTACATATGAACTGAAGTGCAATTGACATCTTGCCTTACGATTGTCGGTTTCTATGTATTAAACGAGTGTTAATTAACATTGATGCCCGAGTTTATTGCTATTAAGACACTTTTGCTACTGTTGGTATTGTAGTTGTCGCAGTTGGTTTTACACTGAAAATGAGAATTGACATTTAGCGCGAAAAGCACTTTGAACCTTTATGTATTCCGCAAGGCTATCTGGTAATTAAACCATACATACCTAAACGTTGGTTGGACTTTTTATAGAAAAATTTTAGAGCTATGCCACGGGATTTGATTTTGATAAAATGTGGCTGGTAGCGTGTTAGAATTCAACTCCGATATTATAAATTTTGGTTTTTGCTGGAAAATTTATAGGGACGAAGCTTACGTCCCCCGCCTCCGGTGAAGCGGTGAAGGTCTATACAGCGAGGTCGAAGATGGAGAAAACCCTAGAGGCAACTGTCGTCTTCGCGGAGCTTGGTCTCCATAAATCCTATAGGCTGCCGAACCATAAAGAGGGCGACGGAGCTACTATTATGAATAAAGGAAAAAATATATTAACTTAGTAAATAATTTTTAATAATAGCACCAATTTTACAAGTCTTTATATGATCACTTTTTCTAAATATGTATGAGAACTTCATTTTGCCACCTACCGCATTTAGTAAATGGTTTATTCGCATATTTGGTATCTTCAGTTTTATAAAAGTTTTTATGCAATTACATATTTCCATAACTGTGATTCAATGCGATATAAAATTCATTTAAGGCAATTAAAGAATTAAATTTTTTGGGAGCACCATTTAGTGCTACTAGCACACCAACATACATATGTACATATACTACGTAACATTACAAGTGCGCCAATAAAAACCATCAGTAATGGAATTAATTGATTTCCTATGCAAAAAAGCAACGCAGCGAGATCAATTTGTTATAAAAACCTCAGCATTAGTTTGTAGCGAAAGCCTTTTGAATGGTCACCATTGGCGAGAGAAAAAAATAAATATTTAGTGAACCACGCGCCACCACACCACAATGCAGGCAAATCTTTGTATGTATTTTGGTTGATAGTAAATCGCAGCTAAATCTAGCATCAAAAGCCTTGTTGGGTTTTGCATTGCCGGTTGCTGTGGGTCCTACGGGGGAATAAAAATACCCAAAAAAGGTAAAGCACTCAACATTTAGGAGGCTCGCTCACCAAATCGCCAATTGCCATAGAAATCCTATAGAACTGCGGGTCGGTGGCAATTGCAGTGGCAGTGGCAGTGGGATTGGTCCTCTGGCTATTAGCCATCAGTCACAAAGCACTCGTGATATACAAATTAATCGTTGTTTACTCGCTATGGACTTCTATGATTTACTATATTCTGTTTTTCTACAAAATTTTTCTTGGAGATATTTGTGAGTCTGTCTGTACCTCTGCATTTGCGTAGATATGTTTGCGTTTGTATGTTAATTTGCGTATATTTTCTTTTATTTTTGCAGTCCTACGTCATTTGCTTACAGCACGTGTACGCCAA
>NW_016165000.1:0-29213 GCF_001687245.7 Rhagoletis zephyria | reverse complement strand
AAAAAAAAAAAATATCGCCATACACTCCTTATTTTAAAGTACTTTTACAACGCAATTTCGAGCCAAAATTTTGTTTTGTCAAACCTGAGGATCGCTTTTTTAAACTTTTCGGTGACGCCTACATTCGGCGATAAACGTTTTTTTTTTTAAGTACAACTGGCATAATAAAAATATTTACTTCTTTAGTGATTTTTGGCGATCTTTAATTAACTGATGTTAGTGTGGTTACTGAGATCTGAACTGGGTAATTAGGAGTCACTGGACTTTTCAACAAAAAAAAAAAAACATGTCTCCTCAAGAATATATATCGACTGCAAATGCAGAAAATATGACGAAAAATTTAAAAAGGCGGAAAAAAAATCCAAATTGCCCAAAAATACTTTAGACTCACTTTAGATACGGTCTAATGTACATACATTAGTGCGGGTATTTTTTTTTTACTATGCGCGTATAGCATAGGAATATTCTACGTGTAATTCTAAGCCCATTTGCCGAAGAAATCATGGATCTAAAATCAATTTAGAGTTTGTTAAACTGCGAAAATTGGTTTCGAAGAAAATCTGAAAATGTTCACAGTTGTGCACTCCAGTGGAAGTTTTAAGAAAAGGATAAGTGCAGAAATGGATTACTCATCTAAAAAACCCCTTATAGCATGTTTTTATACAAAATCTAAGCACTTCTTTACGACACTGACACATAAAATACTTCTGTGCTATAAGTTGCCTTTACACTTACATTTTACGGTTGAATTGCCATTTACACTGCCCGATTTTGGTTGAATGAAAAAATCGTCTCGTCTCGTCGTTGGAATCAGAAACGGATCAAAAGCGCTTCAAATTAGCTGGCCATATTATTAAAAATTTTGTTTCCCACTTTACTATTTCTTTCTTCAACTGAAAAGTATATAAAATGCTCAAAAATTGTTTTAACAATTGATTACTATACATTAGACTGCATCCCTCCCCATACAAAAAAAAAAACGGTACTGTTTTTCCAAGGGGAATTATAAAATCTATTATATTTTAAGACGTTCACCAAAATATTACCGAAAAATATTAAGATTTAAGTGAGCTGGACCGATTTGAAAATACCTCAAAAAATGGAGTTTTTTATGAATAAAAATAGTTTCTTAAAGATGTTTTTTGAAAAAATCCCCTTAAATGACAAAACGGGTCAAGCTTAAAAAATTTACATAAAAATATTAAAAAAAATAAAACAAAAATTTAACGGAATCGTAACAATGAGATTTTGTATGCTGTTTTTTAATTTTTTTCAAATATTGATATAAGAAAAATTTGAATAACTGAACCTAAACTCTTCCGATTTAGACTTGTGAGGTATCATTGGAGAGGTATTTTCTCACCCTTTTTCTTTCTTTGCTAATAAGCTCATTCAAAGGATGAAAGAGAAAGGTAGGATGAACGAACATCATTCAAAGTTGAATCAAGATGAGTTGGTATTTGAAAAAAAAAATATAAAAATTGGGATACGAACGACTTTTTTGCACACAAATAAAAAGAGTGGGAAAATACCTTTCTACCGAGATCCCATAAGTCTAAATCAGTATATAAATAGTTTTGGCCCAGTTATTTAAGTTTTTCGTAAATCAATCTTTGAAACAAGTAAAAAAACAGCATCAAAAATTTCATTATTACGAAAATTCCGTTGAAAAGAATTTTAAATATTTTTATGCAGATTTTTTAAGCCGAATCTGTTTTGTCATCTGAGGGGACTTTTTTCAAAAAGTTCTTTAAGAAACTATTTTTATTCATAAAAAACTCCATTTTTGGAGGGATTTTCAAATCGGTCCAGATCACTTAAATCTTAATATTTTTCCGAAATATTTTGGTGGACGTCTTAAAATATAATAAATTGTGTAATCGCGGCGGAAAAACCGCAACTATTTTTGGTGATGCAGTCTACTATACATATGTATATTCTTTAAGCTACCAAACTTTTATCAATAAGTAATTGTTATGAAATATGGCACGATAAAACACTATGTCTTATATGTGTATTTAAAATTATATATATAAACGTCGTAAAATCGAACCGTGTAAATGCAGCTATACGCGCATATTCGAAAAAATCTTCCATTCAAATTGACCCGCCCTAGCATACATACATTTACATTCGTTTTATTGTGTGTGTGTGAGCCCGTAAAAGTGTGAAATTTCTCAACCCCTTCGTTTGGCATTAAACCTGAAATGCTGGCTGCCCTTTGGGTGCGTGTGCCAGTTTAGTTAATTGTTTATGTGAGCTTCGCGTGCTTCGCAAAATGTTTTACTTGAAATTATGACAGACATAAAGTACGACAGCGAAACCATTAGTCCTCGACCTTTGCGTAAAAAGTATATTAATGCCATATGCTGTTGTTGAGAAATACTAAATCAAATAAACGTTGGGTTTTATTAAGAAATGTGTGTTGACTTACATTTGCGTTGAGAATACCTACATACATACATACATACATACATACATACATATACATACATTTCGCTCGCTAAAAGAACGTTTATTATATCCGAAGCTCGTAAACTTGAATGAGCTAAAGCGTTGGCCTACCCGTTCGACGATTTCGAACAACTTATGCAATCGGCGCACTATGGGCCAGGAAACGATCAAAACTAGCCAAAATTCAAAATATTTTATTATATTTTAAAAATTCGTAAATGGCGCTCAGTGGTCGGAGAGGAAATGTTTTACGCGAAAAAGGCATATTTGGAAACTGTAATAAATTAACAGAAAAAAGTAGTACAACTAAGTAGTGAGTAAGGTGGAGTAGGATCTTCAGTTTTATTAAAATTTTGTTTTTATGAAAAACAGACTTCTTCCTGATCTAAGCGGAAATAAAGCTCAAATACAGTAATTTTTAATTTAAAGTATTTTTAGGCCACATTTATATAAAAAACTGTATTCACATGCTCAAGTTTTCTAGTTATCTGGAACTTGCCATTATCTCCTTTTATAAATACTAGGAGTGCCAGTTACTGTCGAAGTTCGACCGTTTTTCTAGTCTTTAAGACCCTTGAAGATGTTTTATCACTTAGCACCTCGTTTACCTTATAAGGTTCAAAACTATTTACCGGAAAAATCTCTTGCTTTGGCACTAAAACGTGACTACAATTTTGTATATCGCTACCTAAAGGCGAAAAGGTGCCAAGTCCACTTTTTTTCAAAATTTAGTTTTAAATGCAGATTAGAGATAATGCTAAACTACATCGATTTTTCGTCTCTCCTGAATGATTCAAAAAAATGGACTTGTCTTCTTTTCACCTTTTAGTAAGGATATTTTTGAAGGTCTTTGGCAGGACTGGGAATTAACCCAATGCATTTCAGTTTGGCTGACTTCCAAAATGTATCAATGCAATGTTNTAAAAAAATGGACTTGTCTTCTTTTCACCTTTTAGTAAGGATATTTTTGAAGGTCTTTGGCAGGACTGGGAATTAGCCCAATGCATTTCAGTTTGGCTGACTTCCAAAATGTATCAATGCAATGTTTGGAAACTGTTATACTGCGGTATTCAAACTGTTTATATATGCAGAGTTGCGACACGTTGCAACCATATATATTGCATATTTTAAATATTCAATATAGCAATGAACAATTTTTCTGAATTTTCCATTTTTAAATCACCAATGGTAACCAATAACAACAACGCATCAACTTTGTTTCTGATGCGCTGATTGCTCTAGCGATGCGTTTCGATAACTTTTCGGATGCGTTTTGGAAAAGAACACGTTGTCAATATTTTGTAGTTCGGCGTTATGGAACATTATACTTTGTACGTATGCAAAGCAATTGACGTTTGGAAGTCAGCCTTTGTCTACAAATTTCGATAATGTAATACATATCGATAATTCAATGGATTAGTAAAACTCGATAACTAGACTAAATTCCATTTTTGCCTGTAAATATCGATAACTGCGTGTTTTGAGGGCTCGGTAAATATCGATAAGTCAAAAATGTATATATCTCGATATAAATCGCTAACTCGATAGCTCGGGTAATTATGATAGCTCCATATTTTTCGAAAGCTATCGACAAATTTCTATAACTCGTTACACTCTGGTAACACGATGAAATTGGGTAAGCAGTGATAAGTGGACAAACTTACATAACCTTGAAATTTCGATAGCTCGATATATTTTAAAAGTTCCAGAAACTTCGATTCGATAAATCAACAAGTTTCAATAAATCAATAAATATCGATAACTCGATAAATTTAAAGAACTCGGTGCATTACGATAAATTTCCATAACTTAATAAATTTCATTAACTTGACAAATTTCGATAATCCCATAAATTTTTACAGCTCGATAACTTTGCGTAAACTTCGAAAACTTATTTTCTGTGTCTATAAATTTCGAAATCTCAATTAGTACTGAACAATCTGAATAGTTCGATACGTTGCGATAACTCAATAAACACGGATAACTCGATAAATTTCGATAACTATAAACTTCGATAACTAAATTTTTTATGACAGCATTTATATGGATTCCTATCGAAAAATTCCAGTGAACTTTCTTACCCTTTCAGTTAGGCTAATTCTTATGTAGTATTTCTCATTGTTTTCATTTTCGTCTTTATCTTTAATTTTGCCTTCACTTTTTTATCTTAGTCGTTGTCATTTATTTCTTCATCATCATCATCATTTCAAATACGAAGTAAAATAAAAAAAGGAACAGTCCAGCGCCTTCGTCTTGGTCTGCAGGCTGTATCGGAGATACAGCCGCTATATTTAAACGTAGAATACGTGGTATGGTTAAGAGCATATCCAAGTCAAAAACGAAATCACACACTAAGAAAAAAAGGGTTTTTCCAAAATTTTACAAATTTACATACTTCTAAGTGAAAAGANACATTTGCAATAACAACTATATACAAATACGGAAATTTTTAAACAACAATTTTGGCCGTAATTTTAAACTAATTTTGAAAACTCTCCTCATCTACAGAAAATTACCTTTCCAATTGTGTTCTTGGTTTTGAAATTAGTTAGATAGAATCGCAAACGAACGAAGACAAAATTTATGTTAGCGTATTAATATATAGAAGACTAGATCGCACTCACCCGCTTCGCTAGTGTATGAAATTTCTACGTGCTACATTAGGAGTAATTTATTTTAATTAAACTCAACATATTTAAAATATGCGAAAATTTCTTCGAAATATTTTCCTACTAAAACCCTATTAAATCCCTCTTGACGTCCATATTGTGATACATATTCCAATTATCAAATTCCTTTAATTCAAGAAGAACTTAATTTTTTAAACAGGTGGCAAAGTTCCAACATGTAGTTTAGAACTAAAACCCTTATCAAAAACCTTTCGATTGATACCCAATTGAAGTAATTCATTTAAATTAAATGAATTTAATTTTTAAACGGGTGGCAATGCATGTAAAACCCCTCAGTAATATTTTAAATGTTCAATCTGAAGGTTTCTTAGCAATTTTTCATTTGACACCCATATATTAATTTTTCAGATAATAACTAATTTAAATTTGGCTTTTCGAACAGGTGGCAACCCTTTCCGAAATACTTTCAAACTACAACTTTTTAGCCTCTTGCCATTCCCTTAATTCAAGTCGAATTTGATTTTTAAACAGGTGGCAGCCCTCCTCCAAGAGTATGGAATTGATTTCATGTACATATATGTATGTATCTAAACCAAGTTCCTGTACTCCATCAAAAATATTTTCTGAAATATGATATGCAATATGAAAATTCCATTTTATGGGAGGTGCCATGCCTCCTCGTATAATCGAGATTAAATCTATCCTATATTTTAAGTTGGGCTAAATGGCACCAGCGCACAAAATGTAATGGGAATGGGTTGAGTAGTTAAAGCGTGAAAGTGTAACAAATAAACAAACTCACTTTCAGGTTTATAATATTAGTAAGGATGTACATACTTACTTTACTAGTCGTGTCTTCAACTACTTCCGCTATCAATGAAATAAAACACTGAAAATTCTGTTTTCACTTTCCCTCAGATATGCACTTTATTTTCAATATGTATGCGTTTCTTTATAATTTTCATTTTCATTTTGTCTTTTCCCCTTACAATACAATTACATACATATTAATTATGTATATATTTTTAAATATGTATTTTGCCTTTAAATGATCACAAACTTTTGCATTACTTATTTGCATTTTCGCCACAATCGCTTACAATTTACTAACTTTCACTTAAATCTACATATATACGCCGCCTTAAATTTACAATACATACACCACTTTTTTTTTACCTTAGCTAGTGGTTTTACATATTCTACATAAATACATACAAACATATGTAGCATTTAGTACTTTTTGATATTTGCACAAAGGAAAACAAATATTCTATTCTATGCTGTTGAAAATTTAAGTTTTTATGTACTTGAAATATACAGCCTACTTACGAGTACAACAATTTAAAGCAATATTTGGAAGTTTTTGTTTTAACATACAGATATAATACATACATACATATATGTAATAATAATACTTTTAATTGCATTATTGAGTTGTTATTATTAAGTGGAAGTAATTAATTTTTAATTGGTAAATGGAAATTGTTTTTACTTTTCGAAATGGAATATAACTATAGAATGTAGTGTGTACTTATGTATGTAGATTAAATGTATGTATGTATACGTATAAGTGTAGAGAGAGTGTCCTACACACACAGCTTAGTAGGTTTCGAGTGCGTTGGTTGTTTACATTTATTTTACAGAGCAAATTATGTATTTACAAGTGGTTTTTTGAGCCAGGAGGCAAGTCATTTCATATTTGTTGCAAAAATAATGTTAAGAAATTAATGCGGTTTGAAAAATTTCTATACGTAACTAATAAAATCAGAGTCGGTTGTAGGAGTAATTGTGGAATTAACAAAGGAAAAAAACGTTTTAAGATCCGATAACTGGGATTTTGCAACCTTAAGACTGCTTTTAAAGTGTAAAAAAAAATTACGCATATGCCTAGAAATTTATGTTGGACATAAATTTCCGGTAATTTAAAAACTTACCACACATTTTTGGCCATTTGAAAATTTAATATAATTTTTAATAAATTTAAAAATTGCAAATGCTTTTTTGGACATTTGAAAAACCTGACATAAGCTATGGGCTTTGAAAACTGAACATAATTTTTGGTAATTTTAAAAACTGAACATGAGCTTTAGTAATATGAAAATTGAATATTAAATTCGGCCAATTTAAATCTGAACATCCTTTTTTAGCAATTTAAAGGCACACAAAATTTTGGTAAAATTAAAACTGCACACAAATTGTTGACAGTTTAAAAAGGCGACACACATTTTTAATGGCTAAAAAACTGGACATATGTATACTTAAAACCTAAAAGATGATATTAAAAATGTTTGTCCCGATACATATACACTCCTGAGTGTAAAATATGGACATTAAAAACTGAACAAAAATCTCGGTCATAAAAAAATTGGACATAACATGTTAGGAAACTAAGCGAACGCATAAATTTTTGCATATTTTTTATTTATTAATTTCAATACAACAACCATAGATTGTATTTAAAAGCTATAAGTCATTTTTGGAAATGTAAAAGCTGACCTTAAATTTTTGGCTAATCAAAAAAAAAAACCTAGACATAAATTTTGGACATTTAAAACTGAACATAATTTTTTGGTATTTTTAAAACCGAAAATGAACTTTTGGTGGACACAAATTTTTGATAGCTAAAAAGCTATACATGTATAATAAAAATGTGAAAAATGGACATTGAAACTATACATCCCAATATATATAAACGACTGAGTATAAAATTTGACCTTAAATTTTTGGGAATTTAAAAACTGGACAACAGTCTCGGTCATTTAACAATTTCACAAACAATTTTAGAAAACTGAAACCTTGGCATAAAATTTTGCTAATTTTAATGCTAGATTTTAATTTGTGGTAATTTAAAAACTGAAAATGAATTTTTTGTAATTTGAAAATTGGACATAAATTATTAATATTTAAAAATTTGGACAGAAACTCTGGTAGCCAACAAAAAGTAAACATAATTTTTGTTAATTTAAAAACTTAAAATAAATTCTTGGCAATTTATAAATTAAAAGTAAGTTTTTGGCCATTTCAAAACTGGACATAATAATAAATGTTTAAGTAAACAAAAGCCTGTATATAATACATTCGTAAAATGAAAACTGGACATTAATTTTTGATAATTTAAAAACTAAGAAGCAAAAAAGTTGGACATCGGAATTTTATGTCGCACGCCTGAGTGTAAAATTTTAATACTAATATTTAGCACTTTAAAAAGTGGACGTCGATTTTGGTCATTTAAAAAATGGGCATAGAGTTTTATTAATGTATAAATCATACATTAATTTTCGGCAACGTAAAACAGGACATACAATTTTGTCTTTTATTAGAAAAATATGAAATATGGGTAGTAAAAAGTGGACCTATTAAACTGAATTTATACATATATGTACAGTGCTTGAATGTGCAACAAATTATGTTCAATTTTCAAATTACCTAAAATATGCGGCCAGTTCTAAAATGAGTTAGATCTCGATTAAAATTGAGAAATATATAACCATAACAAGAATAGTGTTAATACAAATATACATATAAAAATATGTTTCATACATATACAATTTGCAAACACAAACGGCCGTATTAACAGCATTTTACATACATACCTACAGGGATTTTATGTTTTAAGTAATTATCTTCTAAATTACCTTTTTTATTCCATTTATATGCGATTTAATAAGTTGTAAATATATGTATGTATCCATCAATTATCCGGTTTGTTTAATATGTGAGTTTTGATATTTGTTTTTTTTTTTTTTAATGTCAACAACGCTTATACTAGTAAATATTTTTGTGTTTTGTATATGTATAGGTATGTATATTTGTTGGAACACTAAATCGTTTCTCTGCTAGAATTAACATTATGCTAACACTTTATAATCATTTGTCCTATATGCCTCGGAGCATATGACTTAATTTACATACAAATAGACACGAGAAAGTGTGATTCGAAATTTATTAAATTAATAATTGCTTTCATTTGGTGATTTGCAACAAATATTGAAATACATTAGTTAGTTACATACAATTCTTCTTTAACTTTTTACAATTCAAAATTTTGTTTATGTATACTAGTGTGTATATACCAGAAATATGTTTTAATTACTTACTACCCTGCAGGAAAAAATTGCCAAATGCAATAAATAATACTTCAACATTACCGGGAAATCATTTTGTGATTTTAGTAAATACTGTTCATTGCTCTACAAAATCCCCCCTAAATTCTGGCGGTATCTAAGGGTTATACTCGAAGCTTCCAGGCAATACTTTGGCAACCAAACCTTTGCTTATCGAGCACTGCGTAAATGCAAGAAAAAACAACCGAAAGTTTAAGAAAATTTATAAGATTCTAAATCCAAATCTTGTCTTATACAGGATCACTGCTGCGTTAAATACTCATCCCATTAAGTGAATTAAAAGGGTACTTAAGTTCGCTGCGAAATAGCTTTTTTTAATTGGCTCACATTTTTCGTTGACCTAATATCGAAACTAGAAGGTTAGTTGCGACTTTTGATACCTCATAGTTTTTAGAAACGGAATCGAGATCGACTTAGATGTTGAAAGTGATTTCCAGAGATCAGAAGGTTGAAATGCGCATGCATTTCACCAACCAATATGACAAATTGTTTTCGAGTCCATAAATACAATTGAAGATCTTTTTCTTGCCTGTTTTTCGGCGCTTTCGTTGCTTCTGAGACCATAGTCTGTGCTTTAAAAGTTGAAGTTTACCAGAACACTTCTTAATAACTTTTCGTTTGAATATTATCTTAAAAAATCCCGCTCGACTATATCAAAATATAATTCCAAACTATAACTGCGCATAGAAATACTTTATTTTTCTAATATTTACAGTAGAGCCGGTTGACAGGTCCATATATCATCCATCTTTGATTCGTACATACCAGGGATCAAGGCAAGAAACCCCGTTTGTCCCACCTCTTTATCTGGGATACTCAGCAGGAACCCCGGGCGACTTCAAACGTTGGTAATCACTCTTAAAAGGAATCTTTTAATGTAAGACAATGATCATGTCTGGTTTTATGAGCTTCAATAATTGAAAGTGCACTTGCATTTCAAGCAGCAGAAGGAAATATGTGAAATTTGCTGTCCTACTTACTAAAGCCTAGCAAAAAGCAAATGGTTTGGAGCCATAAAAAATATACTGAAAATAGTTATTATCAGTGTTTTTTTTAAGGTATTAGCAGGTCTTTCCTGCAGGGTATATATCTATATTATATCCCAGCAAACATTTGATTTGAAATCGAAGCACATTTTAAAATGATACTCATATGAAAGTTACTGTACTTATTTTACATAGCGTAGTATTAAGGTGGTCCTTAAAAATATCAATATCATGGGGCACCCCTTTAATTTTATTTTACGAAAATTAAACAAAATTAATTGTGGTCGCTACCAGGAATTGAAAAAATTTATAGTTATTTTGAATCGCAAAATTGCGATACACAATTGATTTCGACCAGCTATAACTCAGCTAGTTTATAAATTTATATGACCAAGTTTCAACAATATGTCAAATTATTAGGTTTCAAAACAAAATTTATGGAATTTTTGCGATTTACAAAAAAAAAAATAACTTTTCAAAATCTGGTGCTACTCATACAAATTTGTTTAACATTTTGAAATTTTCGTGGATGTCTTTATTTTGTACGCAGAACAAAATAAATGGGTGCATCCCATACACTATTTATATGTTGATATTTTAAGGACAACCCTAAAGAGTGTGCCCCTCTATATTGGACTAAATAGTTGATTTTCAAAACAATAATAATAGCCCATTTCCACCGATCATTAACTGCAGTTTACGCTTTATGTTAGTAAAATAATTATATCAAATTGACTTAAATGTATTTTAAAGCAGCGTTAACTCAATTACGCAAAAAAATATATATGTTCACATTGTTGCATAAATTACTTAATTTCGTGTGCTACACACATCTTAATTAAACAACTTATTGACCTCTACTTATCTGTGCTTATTAATAGAATGGGCCAGAAATTAAAGGTTGAAAAAGATACATATACATTTTTAATAAGAAACTTTCAGGAACATTCAGAAAAGTGCAGAAGGAAACCGCATTCTGTTGGTAATTGAATTTTTGCTAAGAAATTTTCATTGAAATATATGTATGAATAAGTTTAGCATAACCAAAAGGTCTTAGAGGAAATTTTCATTAGAAATTGAATTAAAAAAAACGTTGCGGAATTTAAAAAATTCGATGTGGAAATGAACTTAATGAAAATTAAAAAAAGTAGGGAAAGTCGAATTTCCACAATATCTAAATTATATAATTTAGGGACAACTCCGCCAGAAAAAGAGCGGTAGGTAACTGCTCTCCCGATTCCTTTGCAACCTAGGGAAATGGTAGTCTTATAGTATAACTGTACGTCCATACCTGCTATGGGCGCTCGCATACGAAGCATCGTAAGAGATATATCGCAGGTGTAGACCGTTCATCATAAATTTTTCTGCGATCAAATTTCGAATGCGAGAAAACTGACAGTTCGCATGCGAGCGCCCATGGCAGGTATAGACAGGCAGGTAAAAGAGGTTTGGAAATTTTTGTTTATAATAATGCCGGCTACGCCATCTTGAAAACCAGCGCAGTGTTTTATTTACAAATTAATATCTTCGAACCCAAAAATGGATTTTAATGAGAATTTCAGCTACAAACACGTTGTTTAAATTTATATTGCAATAAACAAAAATTTTAAAGTTTTTCAAAATGTTGACCAAATTATTTTTTCTTAAATTAAGTTTTGTCTAATTAAGCTACATTTTTAAATTTCTTAATTCTTAATTATAAATAGAGACTTTACTCAAATACTTCAAATTTGAGAAAAACATTTCAAAAGCTAAACCTATGTTTGCTGAGATAGATAGAATAAGGAAGTGTTTACATTTCAAGATCATTCTTATTCTGGTAAATGTGTAAGAGTGTGTGTGTGTGTGTGTAGCCGAAAATATGCCGTGTGATTGTGTGGGTGTGCATCGTATTTGACCCAACCATTTTACCTTAAGGTACACTACTGCAACAAAATACGATGTGTGTGCGTATGTGTACTGTTGTTTTATTCGCCAACATTTGTTGTTATTTTTTTGTTTTTTTTTTATCGCTTTTTCTACATACAAATCTGAAATTATGACCATAAATATTTGTTGTGGTTGTTGTTGTTGTTGCTGTTTTGCCTATATAGTCCGACTTTTATACGCTTCATTTAACTGCATACTCATACATACATATGTACGTATTATCTACATTTGATGTACATAGATATGCGCTGCTAATACCGTAGCCAATTTTCTTCTTGTTGTTGTTGTTGTTTTTATTCACGCTGATATTGTAGTTGCGTGGACTCATCAGATGATTCCGGCATCATCATGTCCGCCATTTTGATTAGCTACACTTCCTCATAGCTGCGACATTTGGGCACCGGACCGGACCAATTACCATCCGGTTGACATTTCGGACGTTCGGGCGGACCATTCTCACTGTACTGCACAAAGCCTGGACGACATTGAACGCTCAGGTAATCGCCGGAATCATAATTGAATTTGAGCGGCGCTATTAGACCATTTGGTGGATCGCCGGGGTAGGGACATTGTGATTGACCTACCAGAACAGCAGACGAGTGGTGTGGAGTGCACGGAGTAGTGAAGAAGCGGCAGCAGGGATGCGAGGGAAAAACAGAAAGAGATACATAGATGCGTATGTATGTACATATATGCTATGTAGATGTGGTTTGTATGAAATTGATTACTAGATGATACTGATGTTCTTATTGGACAAACTTAAAGGCTTGTAAGTTTATACATTAGGCTGTATCGCTCTTCATGCAAGAAATCTGAACTATTTCTCCATCGATATTTTAATATTTTTTTTTGCATTTTTTTTTTTTGACTTGCGGAGAAATATTTAAAATCTACGTGAGCTGAACCGATTTGTTGTTAAAAATATTTTTGTCAAAAGTTCACCTCAGACGATAGAAGAGTTTTAGCTTTGCATAAGAATGTTTCCAAATTTTATTAAAGGAATCAAAAAAATAAGATTTTTCGAAATATTTTGAAATTAGGCCAGCTCACTTTAAATCTTTATATTTCTCCGAAATATTTTGGCGGAAATTTTATAATATAAGAAATTTTATAATACCGCAACGGAAAAACCGCAACTTTTTTTGACGAGGCATCCTAATATACTTATCCATAAGTACGTACTCACACATGCCTGCGCGTAAGGTAAGCCTCATTTATTTGGCTCATAAATGGTTATCGATTCTTTGATTGATTGATTAACATTTAAAAATGGTAGGAAAGCAATTGCAGTTGGAAATTGTAAATTACCAATTTCCCTTTCATCATGTCTTCGCTTGTACTCGTCGCTTTTTACCGTTACAAAAATCCTACACACATATCTATTCGGGCCAATACTCTTGAGCCACTGAGCTTGGTTTAAACATTTTTTAGCAGCCGCTGATATTTTTTTGGTTGTTAAATTTTTGCATTTTACTTCTGCCAATTATTTCGGCACACAAACATATACACACACACGCACACATAACGCCAGCATTGCTTTGCATGTGTACTTTAAAGCTAATGGAAAGTTTGTGTGCGTGTGTGTGCGTGTATATGGGTGGGTGTGTGTTTGTGTGTGTATGAGAGGAGTGTAAGCCTCAGCGCGACTTTAATATTTTCAATTTAATACAAATACCATTACATCTTGCAATTTTCTGCCACATACACACCGTGTCATAATAATAGCTGCACCACATATTGACAAATTTTAATTGTTTTTAATTTTAGTTGTTTTTAAAATAAAAATTTAGTTTATTCCTTGACAAAAGCCGTAAAAACTTTGTGGAATATTAAAAAAAAATTCAAAAAACTTTTGTAAAAATGTTTTAATTCGGTTTCGTAGAAAGATTTTAGGTATGCGGTTTTGTAGCGAATTCAATTTTAGTATAATAAAGTGCAAGTTTGAAGCAGTTAGGATATACCGTTGATTTTTGGCAATTTTGTTTTTTTTTGTTGATGGTGTTGCTCAGTTTCTTGCATAAAATGATATATCGTCGAACAAAAAAATTGCCAAAAATCGACGGCACATCCTAGCTACTCTAAACTTGCACTTTGCTACACTAAAATTGAATGGGCTACAAAACTGTATACCAAAAAATCTTCTAAGTAATCTTACATTTTTTTTAATATTGCACAAAGTTTGAAACTTGGATTTATATCCTTTTGTTGAAGAAAAAACTATATTTTAATAACAAATAACTTGAATTAAGTAATTAAAAAAAAAACAAAAATTATTTAAAACCTCTCAATATGTGGTGCGCTTATAATTATGCCACGAAGTGTTTAGTATAATAATTCACATAAAATAAATAACTTTTTTTACTCGTATGTAGTTGGTTATTACTTACAAAATGGTGGCGAATGCGACCAGAGTCCAGTCTCTGTGCATATGATGCTTGGCTCGCCGATCAGCGTGTGTCCCTCGTTGCAGCTGAATGTGACCAAAGCGCCGACAGTGAGACGACGCTGATTTAAATTGGTACCACCGATTCGTCCATTTAGCGGCGCCACCGGCGTCGAACATTGGATGGCTGTTTTATTATAAATTTTTCATGCGCGTGATATTTCAGTTGGATGAGGTAGATGGTGTGTGTGTGTGCATGGTGGGGGTTGACGTTCATATGCACGACAGAGAGAGAGAGAGAGCGAGAGATTGAGAGAGGGGGAGCGTGAGCAAAGCGAGAAGAAAGAAGAGCAGATGGCGATGATACAGTGAAATATGTTGCAATTCGAAAACACCAAATGTATGTAACAGTGGGAGAAAAAAGTGATATGTAGCACACGTATACTGCGAACAAAAAAAAAAACTAACTGAAGACGACAAAAAATTTAACCTATAGGGTGGTTCAAGGGTATTGCAGATCTTTGAAAGAAATTATTTGTGATATGTTAATGTTGTTTTTTGTTGAATTTTTTTTTCATACAATTGGTACAGGCGTAGGCAAATTTAGTGAATTTTTTACGAGCAACGCACAGTTGAATAAGGCACAAAAGTGACCCGCACGTTTTATGAAAATAGTAATGCAGCAAGAAAAGCATTTCGCGTATTGCGTGATTTGCAATGGGGCACATAACACCTTGGCGTATACGTTACCGAGCAAAACTGCCGCATTTGGGTACTGAAAGTCTATGTGATTGAAAACAATAAAAACAAAAATTTCACTCACAGCGAGTTTCTGTGTTTGGTGTGGTTTTTGGGCTGGCGAATTCATCGGACCGTACTTCTTCGAAAATGATGTCGGTAACGCTGTTACGGTGAACATTGTCGTGAAATGATGAATGACAAACTTTTTATGACCTGAATTAGATGAAATGGGCTCGGACAATATGTTGTTTCAAACGGACGGTGTCACATGCCACACAGCGCTAGGGAAGGCATAAATAGTCGACTTCGACTTTCGACCAAAATCGACTTTTTACTTCTGAAAGGCGAATTTTAGTGATCGACTTTCAGTTTATGGAGTTTTCACTTCGACTCTCGACTTTTTTAAGTTATTTGCAGCTGCGTCTCTTACATTAAAACTTTTCTTCCGGTAAATCTCCGGTAAATTCCGGTAAAAATCCGGTAAAAGGAACGCGCCTTCTTCTGTATATGAAATTATTGCATATTGTTAGTCCGTTGTCTCCACAATCTTCAGTTAATAATGAGGTAATATGTATATACATAGCTGTTTACTTTAATAATTTCACGCAAGAAAGTTTTTCTCAATTTAATAAGTTTATGCAATTCTCTACATACAGTCTTTGGTTCGAATTTGACCAATACGTAACAAAATGTTAAACACCGATCAAGACGTTTCTGGTGGAATTCCAGTGGAGATGCAACATTAGCCGTGTGGATAATCCCAATCCACTAGCTGTCCGGGCTACTTTAAAGGGGGGAATATGCCCATGTTTATAAGGTGGCAATTAATTTTCTATCAATACTCGCCACCTCTGTTCCATCGGAAAGGCAACATTTTCAAAAAGTGGTCCATAGTTACTAAATCTCGAGATTTTTTAAGGACATTTTTAGAATTTTTTTTAGTGAAAATTAAAAAATTTCTTATTTTTTTTTTTAATATCAACTTTTAGAAACCCTCACAAACAACATTTTCATGCTGTATAACTGGAACATTTTTTTAAATGTTTTTTAAAACCTTTAGTGTCTCTGTTTGGGGGTTTTTTTTACTAAATTTCAGATTTTTCTAAAAACCACTTGTAAGTCATGATATTTTTGGCGTATTCTAACCCTTATATTTATATCTAATATATGAGTTAAATGCAGAGTATCTATGCTTAATACATTTTTTTATTAAAAAGTCGATTTTTCTTCGTCGGCCGGTGGACTTTTAAAGTCGACTCCATAGAGTCGATCGAAAAGTCGTAAGTAAACATTCTAAGTAATAAACTCGAACAACCCTACACAGCGTATGGAACAATGACCCTTTTACGAATCTCTCACAAAGCTGAATAATGAAATCATACGTGTAATAAATGATATACAGCCGAACCATGCCAAAAAGTGACAATTTTGAAAATTTTTGGGAAATTCTGATATTGCATTCTGTGCGGCCAGAGAAGCCGTAGTGGGTATTCAACATATCAGTACATATTGTGTTTCATACATACATAATTGAAGAAAAAAAATTCGAAAAATTTTGGTGTGTTTTATTTTATTTATAAAAAAATCTACCGTCCTACTGTAGCACCCTATACACTTGCCTAGTGCATTAAAAAAAAAATAAAAAAATAAATTAAAAACACTAAAAAAGCAACAAACAGCACGCAAAACAATTAAGTAAATCAAAAAAAAAAAATGAAGAACATACAACTACTGCCCGCGTAGTGTAAAGTGAAAATGTGGGACGAGAAAAATGCGTTCTTTTTTTGATTTGTTTTTGCCGCCGTCCAACTTTCAACACTGCTGACGTTCACGCTGGTTCTTTCTTGCCGCACAGCACGGCTTGCGTTGCCTGTTTGAGTTGTCAATAAAGAATTCAATTATTCGTGTACTTTACAAGTTGCTGGCTGACAACGCCAACAGCAGCAGTCCCTACTTGAACGTGGAATCTTTTGGTTGCGTTGGTAAGTATTCAGTAATCCTATGTCGATAAAAGCGTGCGTGTGTGTGGGCATTCATTTTTTCCTGCCAATGACTTGCTACTTTTCGTTCTCACTGCTCAAATAGAGTGCCCAGATTGTGGCAGTTGTAACTGATGATTTCGTAGTTTCTGTGCTACCGTTATACTAATTAAGGTAACTACACCACTATGTGACGTTTTCACAGTTGGGTTTTAAAATTTAACTGCCCATCGAATATATTTTTCAGAACAAAATTTGTGTTTAAAGGGCGGTTGCATTTAAAAGCTACACTTCCGACAAAAAGTATTGATCCAGAGAATTTTTCACAAAATATGCAACATTTTTTATTAAATTTTTTTCCGCGATTATTTTTTTTTTTAAACACCGTTCATACTACTACAAAAGACATACAAATCTGATTTCTAAACTTTGTGCAAACCAAAGGTAAATTCAATAAATTTCAACTTTTTGATCCGATTTTTTGATTATGCAGTTTTGTAGCTCATTAAATTTTAGTATAATAAAGTGCAACTTTGAAGGACTTTTCGTTGATTTTTGGTAATTTTTTCAATCATTTTATTAAAAAAAAAATCTAAAATACTTTGTATGGAAAAATAGCGAAAAACCTTCAACAAAATATCTCACACATGCATTTTTTTAGTTTGAATGAGCTACAAAACTGCATTCTGAAAATAACTCTAAAAAATCTGACTAAAATATTGAAAATTTGCGTGGAAATTTGCTGAATTTTTATCGAGCTTTGCACAAAGTTAAAAATAAGTGTTCTTAAGTGTTTTGTTGTAGTATTAACCATATTTTTATAAAAAAACTAGCGGAAACAAATTTAAATAAAAATTGTTGCATATGTTGTCAAAAATTCTCTGGGCAAATGCTTTTGACCGTGAGTGTACTTAGGAAATCCTGCCTTATTTGTGTTCTAAATATCTAAATTTGCACAAAAGTGTTACTGAATCTTCGGCTTACTTATGGATGATTTTGGTAAGATATGAAAGATATTCGCCTGGACCAAACGTAGGGTGTAAGGTAAACGTTTTAATGGGTTGAAATTATCTCCAATACGGGGACTGACACTGCTACAGAAAAAGTACCCATGCGTCAAACGTCAGCGACTTACAGCTGTTCAGCATCTCAGTGTTCGACCATCCAGATCTTGTGCCGTGTGACTTTTATGTGTTTTTACTGATTAAAGTTCTTAGCTGTCGGTATGGGTAAAATTTGTGTTAACCTAATCGAAAATTTTTTACCGCTTCTTGTGCAATCCAAGAGAAAATCTGCAATCGCTTCTTTTGTGTACAAATGAATATTTCAGGCCTAGTTCAGAACTGTTTCAGGACCATTTAGGGACTTGTTGGGGACAATTTCGGGGCGGTTTCGGGTCTAGTTCACGACTAAATATTTGAGGACGATTTTGGGACTTCATCTGGACCATTTCGGGGCTAGTTCTGGACTATTTCAGAAACATTTCCAACCTAGTTCGGGATTATTCTAGGACTAGTTTAGGACCATTTCGAGATTATTGCAGGACCATTTTGAGGCTAGTTTGCGATCATTTGGAGACAAATAAGGGATCATTTCTGGACCATTTCAAGACTTGTTTCAGATCATTTCGGGACAAGTTCACGACTTTTTCGATCATTCAGGATTATTTCAAGATAATATCAGGAGCTGTGCAAGACCATTTCGAAGCTATTTCAGGACTAGTTCTGGCTCATTTCGAGACCAGTTCAGAACTATTTTGGGACTATTTTGGGAAGATTCGGGACTAACTCACTGAGGACACTCGCAACTACATACATGCAGTTGCTGCAAACGAAAGTATAGAACTTTTCATACGCGGCCTCCGAACTTAACATGGCCTAGCCTTACTTTGCTTATCCCTGGCATCAGGAGAATTATTGATGAACACAAACCCTTTTAGCGAACTAGAAGGATTTTTGTAACTGCCACTGGATCCGATGGAAAATATAAACTATCACGTGGCATTATGTTCCTTACTGCCTGATCTGCCGAGGAAGGACATGAACTTTTGAGTTAGACCTTATGCAAGTTTCGAAGCGAACTTTATTAACCCAAACCATAAATAGTATTCGAAGTCAGCTTCATACAATAAAACGACGGAGAGAAAAATGGTACTGGGCCGGGCCAAAGTCAGGGCTGAAAACTTGTAATAAATAACCAAGCTCTTGCAGGGCTTCTTCGAGCTTCTAGTTCGGAAGCGATATCTTGTGAAAAATTATCCCGGCTTACCTACTTACAGAACCTGTTTCCTCTTTTAATATGCCAAAGAAATGGAGTGAGGGCCACAGGAAAGACTAGCCCCAATATTTTGGTAATCACTTCCTCTTAATTTAGCGACCCATGAGTCTATAGATGACACGCTGCCTTACTTTACAAACTTTTCAACAGCACAAAGTCAATTTTTACTGGGTGCCGAAACCGAGTGGTATTCTGGGAAATGAGACAGCCGATGAGTGCGCGAGAAAGGTATAGGATTAATGCCCATCAAATCATGAGTATAGAGATTATTTCTTACTTATTCGTATATCCCGTTAGATCTATTTATGTAGTACGAAATGTTGAAATGATATGAATATTTTACGCTCTAAGTATGTAAATATTTAAGTTTTAGAAAATTCGCTAAAGCAGAACTTTTGCACTACCAAGTATTACTAGCAATGATTGTCGTCTAAAAATTGAATCCATTAGTGTACACTACTTCTAGTACATCTCTACATTACCATATTTTGTGGCGCGAAATTTGAAGCTTCTTTTGTTGGAATAAATAAAAGCAAAATTAAATTATGCAAAACATATCAATTTAAAAGAATTTCTTCACATACCTTTCTTTTTATAAATATTTGAACAAAAATTTATTTCGTGTGCTTCAGTAGTGTCCTTATTCAAATTACTCACCTTTGCAACGCGGTACTGGGCCACTCCACACGCCCGTCGGCTCACAGTCCAGTCTCGGCGGGCCGGTCAGCTTAAAGCCCCACTGGCATTTGAACATCGCCCGCCCCCACGCCGACGTATTCAACTCGACCAAACTCAAATGGGGATCGTCCAATGCCAAACGGGGACACTGCACAGCCTGACAAGTGGGCGGCGGCGATGACCAATTACCCGAGGCTAAGCACGTTGCATTCGCAATACCATCGATGCGATAACCTGGAGGGCAGCGATACATGGCGCGCTGTCCGAGCTTATTACCCTCCAAGCGTAGCGTGAGCGGCGACACCGGTTCTGGTAGCTGCGGACATGTCGAGGTGGCCACAACGATTGCAATGCTATTGGTCAAGCCGCGCGGTGAAGTGCACGTAAATGTGCCGGAATCACTGTTTTGTATGTCCTTAATTGTTAGGCGATAGCGTAGATTTTTATCTTCGTGTGACCAACCTGAAATTTAGTAATGAGTGTAATAGATAATGTTAGTGCGAAAGAGTCAGATACAAGAGAAGGGGAGAGCGATACTCTATATGTAATTGAAATAAGTTAAGAGAATTTTTTTCACGAAAAAGGAAGGGAAATGGGGAATCAATGGGCCTCATGCATAAAATATGAGGTTTTAAGCTCCGACTCGATTTTCAGTGCAAATTCCTGAGCCTGAGCTCACTCCTTCAGTGCAAAAATTGATTCTGAGCTTAGGCTCACTTTTTATGCATGAGGCCCAATATCTTAAAAACGGCAAAATGCGTATATTTAAAATTCAAAACTTTCCTCCTTATACAAAATTACTTCTAAAGCTTTATAGTTAATAACTATGTTTTTTTAGAAACAGTCAATTAAAAAAAAAAACTTAAATATTACAATAAAATTTAATATTCTGAGCGAGTTAAAAGATATTTTGGACTTTTAGGAAATATTATGCTATAACTGAACTATAAAGCTAAGTTTAAATGTAACGTACTTAAGAAAGTAAACGAAGTTTCCGAATAAAATTGAAAAATGTCTCGAAAAGATTCGTAATGTTTCACACAAATGTCGAAAAGTCCAAAAAAAAAATATATAAAAGTTATGAACTATCTCGAAAAATAAATCCGAAAATTTATAAAACAATTACAAACATGATAAGAAAATTCCCGAAAAATCGCGAAAAATTCAAACAGAATATGTAAAGCCTCCAAATTCATCCCAAATATTCCGAAGCTTAAGTAATCTAACCATTCGAAAAAATCAGAAAGAAACAAAATTGAAAACATCCGAAAAATCTTGAAAAACATCTGGAAGTTACGAAAAATCCAGAAATAGTTCGAAGCAACCCCGAAACAAATCCGAAATAAATGAAATTTTTCCAGGAATTCCCGAATGAAGAGCCAAATATAATTCAAAGAATATAGCAAAAAGTTTCCGAAAAATGCCTTAAAGTCCAAAGATACCTAAAAGTTCCGAATGATCTCAAGATTAATCTCGATAAGGAAATATTATGAATGAAATAATCTTTTATAAATCATAAAGTTAAGGTTTAAATGTAGAATCGGGAAGTCTCCAAAATAAACTTGGAAAATCAGAAAATCCAGATAAGTCCACAAAACACCTAAAAGGTTTTAAATATCCCGAAATAAATCCGAAATATCTTAAAATAAATCTGAATAGTTCCGAAAAAATATTTATCAAAAATTTAATTTCCAGTTTTAAATGCATCTGCCGTTGAATACGAAAGTGCCCGAAAAGGTCCAAATAGCATTTGAAAAAATCAGGAATATTCCGAAAAAATTCAAAAAATCTCGAAGAGTCTGAAAACTAATCTAGCAGTTGCGAGTGTTTTCGAAATAACTATGAAAAATCGTGAAATAAATCCGAAAAGTTTCAGAGTTATATTTTTATTGGATCGAAATTATCGAACAAAATTCGCAAAACCTGTCAAATATCTTAGTATGTATTCACCTACATAATCCCGATAATGCTCAAAAAATCCGAAAAATCTGGAGAACTCTGAAAAAATCGGAATGTACCGAAAAACATATACGAAAACCTCCGAAAAAATTACGAAATGCTTTAAATAAATTCGAAACATTCCTAAAAAATATAGAAAAGTCACAAAAAACAGAAAAACCATTTGTTTTTTTTTATCATTGTCTTAAAACTAGACACGATTTTATTGGGATTTCTTGCTCAAAATATTAAAAGTCCAAATTTTAGGAAACTTGTGTCTGTATGCTGTAAAATATTAAGAATATATATCCCGGGACAAAAGATGGTACATCAACATTTTTTCCAGTTTTGACTACTTTGCTTTTGCTTTTTTTAAGGTTCACTAATTTTTTATGAAAGTTCAGCTTCTTATCCAACAAAAACCATATAATTCCAGATTTCAAACTTTGTACAAAAATTTTAAAAATTGCACAAACTTTTCATATCAATTCCGAGAATTTCTAAATTAATTTTTGGTATGCAGTTTTATAGCTTATTAAATTGGAGTATAATAAAGTGACAGTTTAAAGTTTCTAAAAAATCGCATTAATTTTTGATTACATTTTTTTTTTTTTGAAATTACTTCGTATGGAAGAATATGCGTGATACCGCCAGCAAAAAAATTATCAAAAATCAACGCGATTTTTTTGTGGTGCCAAATTTTTTCACATCTGGCAACACGGATTGTAACACATGCAGAAAAACAAATGCCACCACCAATTATGTATGTCTAATTAATTGACCTTTTTTTGTACCTACCAGTTGCATATTGCTGGTACCAGCTGGTCCAAGTCCACTCGGGTATACCACGCACACGTGGATACATGCAATCCAAAAGAATTGTGCTCTGCGGTAATACGGCCATAACGCCCGATGGTTCAAATGCGCCAGAGCCATTGAAGACTTTGATCCGAATAGAGGGTGCACTATCGTCGGAGAAATTGGTCAGCAAGGTGGTGGGCACACAGGACGGCATACGCGGTGCCCACAAACCGTTCGAGCAGAGCACGCGCGATTCGCCAAGTAGTTTGTACATGCCTAGATCTTTGCAGCGTGCCTGCAATGAGTGTCCATGTGGCAAGTCCCAGCCGACATTCTGAGTGTCAGATGGACAGATGGACAGATGGACAAATTGCATATTTATATATATATATTTTTTTAACAAGATGTAACGTCAAATGTATTTATAGAGAGAAAGAGTGTACGTTTGATTATTTTATCATTACATCAATTGAAAGGAGTTAGCATAATTGTAAACAGGTGCAAAAAGGCAGATAGAGAGGAAGAAAAAATAGAGGGAGAGAGAGAGAGAGACACACAAGCAAAGTTACAAATTACAAAGAGCAAGTCGTAATGACAACAGTGTAACACAATGTATAGGAGTGAAAGAGTGGCGTGTGGCAGAAAGATAGATATATGTTTTTTCCGAGAAAAAATGTCTGTTAGTTGCTTGTTTTGAATTGGGTGGGCACTAACTTATTTAGAACTTAAATGCATTATCAAGTTGTAAAAGTGAATGATCATAATATGGTATGTACATCATTGGGGTGCTTTTTGGCGCGACATTTTTTTTTTTTTACTCCAACCTCGAAGTTTTGTGGGAAGTATCTACCTAAAAAAGATTCCCTGAAAATTTTAGCTCAGGTGAAATTTTCATGGATTATTGATCTATATTGTAGAAATTGTTGCTCAACTTCAAAGCCCAATATCTTAAAAAAATATCGATGTTAGCGATTTAGTGTTCCGGAACTATTCTGTCATTGAAGTTTTGTAGCTCTCGTTATTTACGAGATAGGCGCAAAAAAAATAGAATTTCATGAAAAAATTGAGTTTAGTGACCCGTACTACTTCGCTGGTGGGCGTTAGGGTTACGCCGCAATGAACACTTTTGTAGAGCATTCTGAAGAAACGCAACGAAATATTTCCCATAAAATTTCGAGGAGGGAGTGAAAAAAAATTGTCGTGAAAAAAGCACCCGAATGTATACATAAATCAGTGGCTGGTAAACAAAGAGCCGTGTAATATTTTGGTGCGCGAGTAGAAAAATATTAATCCCTTGGTCCGTTGAACAGATTAATGCTCTTGGCCTCTTTCCTGCTCATTGTAGTTTGGTTATATGTATATGTGTGGAAGAGAGAGCGAGAGAGACAGAGTCAGTGAGAAAGCGTGAGAGTGAGAAATAGAGCGACTTATTGCGCTCCTTCAATAAACTTTTGTCGTTCGATCACTGATTTGGATAACTAATTACGAGTATAAGTAAATGCGTGTAAGCGATATGAAGAAGTCTTCAATCACCATTAGCGACCCCATTGAATGTATGTAAATGAGTTTAGAATGCGAATTTGAAAAAAGTGCATATTCTGTGAGTGAAGTGCTTTGTGAATGGCATTAAAAAGGGTACTCAGCTATCCGATACATTTGTCCAAATGCAAGAACTACATATGTACATAAGTAAATATTTTTCACTACCCAAAGCAAGCATCACATCATCATCTACTGTGAACCCTCTAACTGCATGTGGATCTATAATTTTTTTTCTTTCATTTATTTTACTACTAAAGTGCTCACATATGCTTATCGTCGTCCTTTTCCAAACCCAACTTCGCTTACACTCAGCTACCGCACACTACTCATGAGCACCTAAGCATACATACATACATAGCTCTCTTGCAGCCGGCGTCGGTAGCGGGGGCTATGCCACACTCAGTGAGTGAGTGGCACGTGCGATTGAGTGTGCGAGATATGAGTATGGAACAGGCAAATTAATACCAATTGACTCGTTGGGTTTTTCTATTAAAATTTTAAAACTCACAATTTGTGTATTGGAAATAAAAGTCGATTTGGAAGTACGATTGCGACGTGACCCTCTTATGGACGGTATCGGGGTCTGCAAGAAAGAAAATGAAAGAAGACGAAAAAGAAATTTTGGTTCGCGCTCAATACACAAAAACAAAAAAAATAACGAAGAATAAGGAAAGAACAAATACGTAGAAGAATGGGTGAAGTAGAGGCGGAGCGTGAAATTTTGCGATTAGTTGTAACAAAGATTAGCGTAAGAGGCACTGGCAAAGATATAGCTAGTGAAAGAGAGAGAAAGAGAGAGCGAAAAAGTGAGAGAGAGCTAGTTAAAGAGTGAGGACGACAGTTAAAAATTGGTGAGCGTAAAAAAGCATAAAAAAATGAGTGCAACGGTATGAAAAAGCTTCTAAAGAGCTTTCAATATTTTTAGCGAAGCTTTAAAATTAGTTTAGCTTTGGCTTAAGTTGGAAAAAATCGCTACTATTTTATAAATTGAGGCATTCTAAGGCTGAAGTAATAATTATGTATTTATATATTACACTCTTCCAACCGATCTACGATGGGTCAGTTATAGAAATTGTTTCTTAGAATTTTACATTTGGTAATGTGTATGCAAGTTGTATTTGGTTGTGCGCGGAAAGATTACTGCAGTAAAGCCTGCGAGTTCTGAAGTGACTCAACTATTTAGTAGTTAGTAGTTTGCTTTGAAGCTGAACTAGTCTGTCTTCTATATATTTTTCATCTTCTTTATATTGCCTTTTCTTATGGTAGTATTTAATTGTTACACCACAGTGCTTTCGAAACAAAAGCAGGCTCGATTAAAGTTGAGCAGAAAACCGCTTGCATAGCATTATAGATAACTGTTCATGGTAATTTCGGTGAAATTATACGTAGGTGCTCTCCTTCTTGAGACACCACAAGTTAAAGTTTAATAAATGTATATGTATGGCTGGCGATAGCTAAGGCCTTTTCAAAATATGGGTACGGAGTTAAAGTTAAACATATTAGCATATCTCCGTACATATGCATTTACTATAGATATGCCTATGTATATGCATAATGAGAGCAGCTTCGAGGCTCTAGAAGTGCCTGAGCATCTGCAGCTAAGAGAGCTCGAAAAACTGGACGTCTGGTCGGCTGCGTATATTTTAAATAATAATAATACAGTGAAGCCTTGACATACCGAAGAATGAAAAACCATTGGTATTCGTTTCACTCGCTGTTTTCGTATTCCATTCTGTCTGCGGATCCTATGCATATTCGCCGTCGTATTAGTCTTCGTATTCCTCTTCGCATTCGTCGTCGTATTCTTCTTAATATTTGACCTCGTCGTCGAATTTGTATTCGCTTCAGTGCTGTCTTTGTATTTGCCTACGCAATCATCTTTCTATTGGCCTTCTTCTTCATATTCGTATTCGGTTTGTCTGCGTATTCGAATTCGTATTTGCCTTCGTATTCGTCTTCCGTCTCGCCCTTGCATTCTTGTTCGTATTCGTGTTCGTCTTAGTCTTCTTACTCGCGTTCGCACCCCTCCTCGTATTCTTGTTCGTCTTAGTCCATGATTCAATAATACAAGGTTAGATAATTATTGACAGCTGCGGTTTGACACTCCCTTACAAAAGGTTGCATTTACGAAGGACAGAGAAAGGGCAAGAATGCAATCCCTTGTTTCGAAAATGGTAGTAGAAAAGTACGCAAAGTAGGCAATTAGTAGTGAAATTCCTTTTGTAAATTCTAATGTATTTGCAGGAAATCGGGCATTTTAAACGAAATGTTGAACGTAATATTGTTATATCTACGTGAATTACGTAATTTATATGCTATTTAGCCGTATAAAAACTGCAAAATGACTCAAAATTAAAATAAGACTACTATGAGATTGATGCAAACATCCAATGCTTACGTTTTCATCAGTTAAATATGCTTCATATGCATATACAAATAAACATATTGCACAAAAGCTTATACTTTTATTTCACACCAAAGCTACACAGTTTCCATGTAAATTTGCAAAGAAGCAACACGGTGCCACTGCTAAGGGAGCGGTGCGAGAGAGACAACTGTCAGTTTATCGAACCTTGTATTATTGAATCATGGTCTTAGTCGTCATCTCTGAATCCGCCTTCGGTTGCTCTTCGTATTTGTTTTCGTATGCCTTCGTCTTCGCAATCTCTTTCGTATTTAAAAATTTTTCCACATGTGAGAAGTGGTTGTTGTTCTCACCGGGGTATCATCAGGTATCCTTTTCATAATCTGGATCGGTAAGCCCGATGTTAAGGAGTGCGTGGTGTAGACCATACTACTTCCGGTGTTAGGATCGTCGGGTTGCCCCATTAATGGGCAGGTGCGACTTCTGAGTTGAGCCGGGTGCGGTATCTAGCTGTTGAGCCTACCCACCACCCAGAACGGAGTTATGCTAGGATGCATCTTACCTCTCTCGGAAGTTCTGTATCCTAAATTTTGATGGTCTGCGGTCGATCTGCTTCGCTGTGCACGTTGTTGAGTGCCGCTCTGTACTGCGCTGCGTCAAACTTATGGTCTACGTACGGCTCACTGTCTGTATCTGTACTCCAGTCGTGCAGGTGTGCGCCTCACATGTCGGCGAGCGGATCGTTTCGAAGCAGAGTGTTGGGGTTGGGGTTAGTTTCCTCGATGACATTCTATATTCTATTCTATTTGATAACAGGGCGTTATACTCTTAACCGCCACCGTCTTGTTTTCTGTCGTGGAGATGATGCACGGGCGACATGAGATGGCAGCCTGTAGCCATACACAAAGCTGCATTCTGACAAGTTTATAGATTTCTCCTATGCTTTACACTCATTACCGCCATTACCGCTGACCACACTAGCGTTGCATACTTAGCCACCAACGGGCCGATCACTTTCTTCGTGGTGGACAGGGCGCTTTTGTCAGCTCTTTAGGTGCTGCCGTCTAGCGCCTGAGAAGAAGAATAGGCTGTCACACTTGACGCCCAGTAAAATGGGCCGGCTGACCTTTGGCTGAACATGGCAAAACTCATTCCGCCGCTAGCTTGAGTTAACTTGGTGAGCTACGTTGATGATTGTACGATAACATCGACAGTCATGCGACAACAGCACTGACTATCTAGCAGAAACTGCCAGAAACCTCTACTGGATGGGTGTCAGTATAACTTCTTAACCGAAATTTCATTTTCAAGTCGGCAAAGTTCATCGTCATCCTACTCTTTATTTACAAGATGGTCCATGTAGTGAATTATTTTTAGAATATCAAAAAAATAAACAAAAATCATTTCCATTATTTATGGGGCAAGATTTGATTATTTAATAAGGCTGGCTCAGCTGGCTTCGAAGTAGCGCATCCTGTTTAACCCAGCTTTTAAAGACCTTGTGGCGGTTTCTGGCTCTATCTCACGAATGGCTTGCTCGATATTCGCCTTGAGGACCTGATTGGTTGATGGAGTGTTCGCATACCCTCGGTCCTTCAAGGTACCCCACAAAAAAAATTCTAACCGCATAAAATCGCAGCTGCAAAGTGGCCAATTAACATAGCAGAGACGTCTTATTACCGATCTTGGCCTCATGCCTCTGCAGCGTTCATAGTGAACAGAAATGGCGTTTCCAGTGGCATTTTCAAAGGAAAATGGGCCAATGACGCCACCGCTTCAAAATTCGCACCAACCTAGCAATATCTAAAGATGCATTACGTCGCATGGCGCGCAATACATGGTATCCGCCAAATACAATACCAGGTATTGTTCCCGTTTGGTTCTTGGGTAGGTGTCACCGAAGAATGTAAAAAGCAGACCTTTCGGTTCGGCAAAAAAAAAAAATCCAAATTGAATTGCGAATATACCGTAGGCTCAGCGGTGCACGGCGAACGTTTTTTTGCTTGCCTTTAGGGTGGTACTATCTAATGTGAGAGGCCTTTATGTTTAAAAAAAGATATCCCAATTTCGAAAAAAAAATCAGCTGCGATTTCACGAACGGCGACTATGAACAGTTATCTAAAAGTCTGTGCTTTTGGTTTCCTCTTCTTAGGCGCTGTCCAAGAAGTAACCTACCTCAACAAGAACTAGTCAGCTTCTGCATGAGTATTATATCAGTTATTGAAATAGCGTAAAAGTTAACTACTTATTTGGCTTGCACTGCAGTATACTTCCCATCTAAATCACCACCATTTCCTGCGTAGTACCTAAAAATTTTATGAAAGTGCTTGCCAGTTGGCTGAGTGAAAGGGGTGTAAAAAAGTGTTAGAGAAAAGTTTAGCATGCC
>NW_016164999.1:28308-29223 GCF_001687245.7 Rhagoletis zephyria | reverse complement strand
AAAAAAAAAATACTTTTACTCGTAGAGCAGACAGACTGATAAGGACTTACGTCACTTATTATTAACTTAATGCTACAACGAGCAGCCCATGTAGTTTTGAGTACCGCAGTGAATGACTAATTTATGGACAGCTTTATCGCTGTTATAACTTTTACTTAAGTGCTCTTGCAAGCTTAAAATATATATAGAAAATTGTTATAGCCACATGCAAGTAGCGTGAATGCAACGTTCAAGCGAAACGCGGATCTATGTAACTGGAACGATTTAGATGTATGCACATTAGGGCGTGTACATTTTTTTTTGTCTATGCGCGTATAGCATAGGAGGATTATATGTGCAATTCAAACAAATTCGCTGAAGAACCCGTGGGTGTAAAATCAATTTGCCGTTTGCCAAATTGCGAAAATTGGTTACGAAAAAAAATTTAAAAATTTTAAATTTTGCGCTCTCTGGTTGAATTTTTAAGAAAAACATAAATCCATAAATGGGTTCCTCATGTAAAAAAAAAAAAAACTTTATATCATGTTTTTATACAAAATTCAAGCATTTCTTTACGACACTACATCAAAATGCTAAGAAACATATTTTCGCAATTTGCTTAAATTACACGTAGAATTCTTCTGCGCTATACGCGCATAATCGAAAAAATTTCCCATACAAATTGACCCGCCCTAATGTACATATACCAACATCAATGCAGCGTAAAGGCGGGAAATATGCAGGAAAAATTGATGTGAGTTAGAAGAGAAATATATTTGTTCGTTCACGGGGCCTCATCGAATTGAAAAAATTCCTACGTGCGCATAGTCGCGCTAGCTAACCTTACAATTTTTTGAGAAACAAACGCAACATCAAAATCAATGGGTCCAATATTTTAAATTTATGTTAATTATTCGCATGTGAACCGAAATTTTT
>NW_016164999.1:8235-27997 GCF_001687245.7 Rhagoletis zephyria | reverse complement strand
TACCTCGCCCTATTCACTACAGATGTCGCCCTATGCACTATGCTTTTTTATAGGAACTTTTCAAAGCAAAGGTTTTATGGTGTCGGACACACAACATTGAAAGTTTCTGGATCCACAACATTGAAAGTTTCTGGACACACAACATTGCAAGTTGATAAAAGCGTTGTAAAAAATAATAAACATTAAATTAGTAAACAAAAAAAATATAAAAAACTGATCAAAATGTCAATTAAGTTAATCAGATGACCACTAGGGAACATATGGTGTTCATGTGTATGTACTTATGTACAATGCTACGCATGGGGAAGGTTGATAGGTTGTTGTATTGTTTGTTTGATGTTGTTGTTGTTGTAGCAGCAGTGCTCAACCCCCCAGATTTGTCATGTGTCGTCTTCATCCTCCGACTCTGTGAGCCTGAGGCCGAGAAAGCGGGCTGCGTCGATAGGCGCGGTCCAGAGCGCTTCTGGTGTCAGGGTCGTAGGGTTGGAGGTGCACGTGAAGAGGTGCTGGGTGTCGTGGGGACCTTGCCCACATGCAGGGCATGTGTTTGCCACTTGTGTGTTCAGCCGAGAGAGGTAGCTGTTGAGTCGGTGACACCACCCAGAACGGAGTTGTGCTAGGGTGCACCTGGTCTCTCTCGGCAGCTCTATTTCTTCCGGATCTATGGGCGGCGGTCGACCGCCTAAGACGATGTTGTCATTACGCGTACTGAGGCTCGTTCTGACCGCATCGCTGTGTAGGCTGTTGAGCGCCGCTCTGTATGTTGCTGCGTCGAATGGATGGTCTACGTACGGCTCAATGTCCGCTTTCCAGTCGTGCAGGTGTCGTCTCACGTGTCGTGGGGGCGGTTCGTTACGAAGCAAGGCATTGTTGGGGTGATTCCCTCGGTGACAGCCTACGAGGTATTGCTTCGACAGCATGGTGTTGTGCTCTTTCACCGCCAGCATCTGGCTTTCTTCATGTAGGTGATGCTCGGACGACATGAGATGACAACCTGTAGCCGTACGTAGAGCTGCATTCTGGCAGGTTTGGAGGTTCCTCCATCGGGTGTCGCTTGTCCCCGCCGTCCACACTGGTGCCGCGTAGTTAGCCACTGACCGGCCGATTGCCTTGTAGGTCGCGAGCAGGGTTTCTTTATTGGCTCCCCAGGTGCTGCCGGCTAGCGATTTTAGGACTTTGTTCCTGGCTCGCAGTTTGTTGCATGTGGCTTGTTTGTTTGATGTTTTAGGTTGCCTTCATTCTACAGGAGAGGGTAGGTTGTTGTATACAAATGCATAACAATTGGTTACAGAGTATAGAATGACTGTTTACTCAGCAAATACAAAATGGAAATTCTTTACATCGAAAATCTTGAAGAAAGTGTGCTTTGAGGTCGTGGGCTGATTTAAGACCAGCTTAATCAGACAACGTAGGCCCGAAACTTTGTGTGTTTGAAGTTCGGAATAAGAAAATTATTTTTTCGTAGAGTACAATTTTTCAATCGAGTCATCTGAAGCTTTCCTTCTACTAAGTGTATAATATAATATGACCGAGCAATAGAGAAATGGCTATTTAAACATGCGAAATTCCAATATGTAAAATCAATGTTTGTACGTAATGTGTATTTTAGCTATTTTTATAAGCAAACCAAAATTGTTTTGCATAATTCTTGCAGCGCATGAATCTATGTATGTATACAGATTCTAAGCGATGTGCACGCATAAGTATTCTATTTAAATAAAGATTTAGAAATTGTATCAATTATTTCTTAAGAAACTGTATCTATACATACGCCTTTGCACACAAATGATCATTCATTTTTGCTCTGAGCAAAATATATGATATGATAAGCAGCACACAATGTGGCCGACGAGGAAATTTAAAGCAAATTTTCACACAAATTTCGGAATTTAAAGAAATGAATCTTAGCAAATACATTCAGGCTATTTGGTGAACGTGAAAGGCATACACTTGTACATACATATGTACATGTATTGCAATAAACCAGTGTAAAGCATGCCAGCTTATATGTACATATGTAGATTCTACAATAGAGATTTGTGTGTTGGTGCCTGGGTATCTGCAGCCATATGCTACCCAAGCGTCCGTGTCAGTAACACCAAATTCAATCACGTATTCCAAATCACGTGCATCTTAAACCAAGCGCAGCTGCGAAAAATAGGTACCAAGCAGATCAGATACATACATCCATCCATTATTTGTCTGTATTCACTCTCTTTAGTTAATGTTTACAGCACTTTCCTACTGAATAAATAATGTTGGAAACATTTTACGAGCAGACAATTTTACATTTAAAAGACAACAGCCAATTTACTTGTACTTTCAACACCTGATCCAAAGTAGCATGGAGTTCATTAATGTTGCAAGTAAAGAAGAATTGGAGTGACGCAAACAGTTTTTTATTGAAAAAGAAAATATATATGTACCTATCTATGTTTTATTTTGCATAACGTATTATTACAAATAGTGATGGTGTTGTCGTTAGAAAGGACTGAAACTTTTTTCAAAAATTGATTGGAATGTCTTGAGAGCTTCGTTTGTTATAGAAATATCCTGCATGTCATAATGTTTCAATAATAGAAGAATAATTAGACAGAGTAATAATAATTGAATCATTGCATATCCTCCTATGCTGGTTTTTAATGATGATCGTTTCAACTCAAACTTTTAAAGAGAAACACTTAAACATATTTTCTTTTGGCTTGTCATACTCATGCAACCAATTTAGAAAGTATGATTCATCATAAAAAGATGCATGCTTTTTTTGTGTTTGTACACATAAGGCAAAGAAAACTACAACAAGCATTAACAAAATATTTATTGAACTAAAAACTAAGCATAATACCAAAAAAAAAAATTAGGTACCTAATAGTTTAAGAATCATTAAGTAATATTTTTGGCAACTTCTTGGCCACCCGGCACATACCTTCAAATCCCGCCCGTTGGCGTTCAGCATCGTATTTCAACAGCGCCACCTTAATAGCTTCTCGCTCGGAATCCTTTAAATTGTAGACCAATTCCCGCGCGCGTTCAGAGCATAGTGGCTCATGCACTGTATCAGTGGGATATTTGCCACGCACCGGCGTTGTGGATTGCGAACAAATAGTGGTATGTAACTGACGGATGTTAGTATGGCGACTTGTTGGTTTATTTTGGAGTCGGGGGAGGTGATATTGCTGGCATCGCTGCTGACAAAAGACACCGGTAATATTGACAGCGCTGGCAGTGAGATTTGTGTCAACTAAGTTGGTGGCAAGTGCAGTGCCTCCTAGCACATGCAGCTGATTATGTTGCTTTCCTAATTGTGATAAGAATCGTGTTTGTTTTTTAAATAAACACAAACAAGTCCGTGCATAGCGCGCAAAAACGAATGTATCTGCTTGCATTTTTTTGGAACTCTTAAAACCTAAGCTCTGAGAAATAGTGATCACTGACTTTACACTTTTATTTTGACTTTAAAGGATTTTTTCTAATAAATCCACCACTTAAGCGCGCACTTTATATTGCTATTATTTTATGTGTATTATATTTTTTAGCTTCTCCACACCATACCAACTAGTTTCATTGTTGCTTTTGCAATGACGTCACGTACATAAGCATGCGTTTCGCGACTGACACTCGAGCATTTGGGTTGAGGTAACGCTGTCGGAGAACGTTTATAAACGTTCTCTGGTATCACTGCTTGTATGCTAACGCGTGGAATCTTTCTCGCTGTGAGCGTAGCAATCCCCAATGAACACTGCAGTGTCTCAGTGGCAATGCAAATCAGTTAAAAATAGCACAGAAATTCGATGTACACCCGGACAATTGCGTTGTCTCCGCGACGCTTTAACAAGCCCGACTGGCGCTGGTTTCCTTTGCTATCCGTGTGTAAACTTGCGCTGGCACTGCGAGATGGCCTACAAAAGCTTTGCGAATTCTCTTGACCAATAATTTTCTAGTTTGTTGCGCTTTTAACCACTTTTCCACCACTTCATGTTTGCTGGACAGTAAAATAACAAAAAAAAAATTAAAATGACAAGTGCTTTGGATGAACAGCTGATTGGGCTACATGGTTGCATTAGGATGTTTGGATTAGAATGAAATGGGATTAGGAACAGCCGCCATACAGGGGGCGCCGTAGATCTGTACCAAAATCTTAACATGATTTTGTAATACATTTTTGAATTTTTAGAAAAACGCTTCGACATGTTCAAATAACTGCCGTTCCTCAATTGGTGTGCTAAGCCTTGCGTTTTTCTATGCCAACGAGCGTCAGCGCGCGCTATACCCAAATAAACGCGGCGTTATTTATGACGTTGTCTCTTTTCCTCTCGGTTTTTATTCTCATTTCCCCTTTCACTTTTTTGTCCTCTTTCTTTCTTTCTGCCTTCTGCATCTAACTTCAACACGTAATGCCATTTCAAATATGAAAATTCCATTTGGTTAGCGCTAGCGCGGCGTTATTGTAAGATGCTTCATACAAATTGTATTGGCATGAGAATTTTTGTCTGTTTCTTGTAGCTTGACGCGCCAATTTAGAGGCGGCAGTAAACATAATTTTATTCACTTTTAGCAAATCATCTTAATATTTATCAGATAGGTTCTGCGATTCACCCCCGAGTGAATTTCTACCCCCTTTTAATTTGAATTGAAAGTGATTTTGGTGAAAATTCACTCGGAAGTGAATTGCAGAACCTGCCTGTACACTTTTTTCTACACCTTGCCGTGTCACAGAGTAGGTCTGTTCGATGAGTGCACTAAACGCCCGTGTTAGTTGATAGCAAAGTAAGAATGATAGAATACAAGATTGCACATCTAGGCGGCGATGACATTTCTCAAGTAAAAGTAACGCTTTTTCTGTTACTAGCGTACCCTAATGCACTCAACGAACAGAATTCCTCACTTCGTTCATTTACTGCAAGGCGCCTAACTCTCTCCCCTTGGAAATCCTTGGCAACCATTTTTCCACCTGAACGAAAGAGGTCAGACTGCAGCTGGGGATTCACGTCGACGACGAACCAATTCCGACGGTGAATAACCCAAAAATCCTCGGAGTTACCTTGGAAAGTCTGCTCTACTTCTCGGCGCATACAACCGAAATTGTCAATCGAGTACAGAGGCGCAACAAAGTCCCCAAGTCGATGCCGGCAGCACCTGGGGCAAAGACAAAGAAACGTTGGTTGGCAACATACAAGGCAATTGGGCGGCCGGTCCTAAACTATGTAGCGCACGTGTGGTCGCTGGGAATTAGAGGGACACAGTGTACGAAGCTACAGACATACCAGAACGCGGCACTCCGGACCACGACAGGATAGCTCCTGATGTCGCCTCAAACCACCTTCACAATGAGGCCCAAAAACAAAAAAAAAAACTATTTGATCGATTCTGCGAAATTCGAAGTTTTACAAGGGTTAATGTTATTAACTTATTTGTAAATGAATTTAGTAATTATTTATTTTCCACTGATCCATATCATGTATTTTGCTGATTCTTTCTTATGATAATAGTTAAGTAGGCACCCCTTAGCCTGATTGTTCAAATAATCGTTTTTTTTTTTTAAATTAATTTTTTTTTTAACAAATGAAAATGTTTATTACTTTGAACTGTCAGGCTTATTTGTGTCTACTTAACTATTATCATGAAAAAGAATCAGCAATGTATATGGTATGGATCAGTGGGAAATAGATAATTACTGAATTCATTTACAAAAAAGTTAATAACAATAACTCTTGTAAAACTTCGAATTTTGAAAAATTTCTCAAGTTGTACTTTTTTTGTTATGGTCGTAAACCCAATAAAGTGATTTGTGCCAAAAAAATTTGACCTTCCAAATTTAGGTGACACACTTGAGAAATTTTCACTCAGTATTCTGTATGGTAGAGTAACTGTAAATGATATGCCCTCTCAAATCCCCAAATTTACATGACGTTTAGAGATTTTCGTCGTATACAAAGTCGCTCGTATTTATTAATTAAATATCTTATGAAATAATCATGAATATAAAGTATTTCTGCTATTTTATATATTTTTTGTTAAATCTAATGTAAAAATAGAAACTAAAGTAATTAATGTGTATTTTTTTCGAAATCATGTCGGTTTAAAATTATTCGACTTGTAATGCAAATCTTGAAAACAGATTTGAAATAAATCGTAATTATGATTTTATTTCTTCGCTAATTTTTATGTTTCATAAATAAGTGGCACAAGTAATTTTTTTTTTTAGCTATGAGTATGTTCCATATCCGTAGATTCGTAGGCACCAAGCATCTTTTTCCTTTACGTGCAATCGTGCGCTCTCTGGCCCGGTATGCCACGCAGTTCTTGCGTAAGTGTGCGCAGCAGCGGATGTTTACCGCAACCGCAACGCCCTCGGAAATCGTCCAAATCCAAAGCCCAAACCATACCACCTCCTAGACCCAAACTCTTCACGAACTGTGCCTTTCGCCGTATATCCGATACGTCGTCGTACGAGACCCATTGATTACCATTGTAGGCATATGGACCAATACGTCCCTGCGCGTCTCGTATCACCGACCAACCACCGTTGTTTACCTTCTCACATATCTCGTAGTAGGCGAGGAAACCAGCTGCGCGCGTGAATGCTCCCGCCTGGCCAGGACCAGTAGATTTGGTGTTAAGACCGCGTTGTTGAACATCAGCCAGTGTGAAGGACTGTCCATAGAGTGGCATACCCATGATGAGCTTCTCACGTGGTGTACCTTTCTCTAACCAATAATTTATGCTGAAGTTGGCATTGAAATATTCATTAGTATCGCCATCAACATAGTACAGCGGTGCCACATGTCCAGTCTGTTTATCCCAGTTGCCATGGAAATCATATGTCATAACAGCTATCCAATCGAAGTAACGCGCCAATTGTGACACGTCATAACCGGCATCGATAACCGTTTTGCTGGGCGAGACGGCAGCAGAGAGCAGAAGATCACGCGGCTTAAAAGCAGCCGAAAGTTCGCGTACCAGTGCCGCAAAAGCTTCTTTTTCTGCAGGCGCACCCTTTGTGCAGTCGACTTGCCAGCACACGGGATATTCCCAATCCAAGTCGAGACCTTCAAAGCCGTACTTGTCAATGAAAGTAAGTATGCTTTGTATAAAGCGCGCGCGTGCGCCCGAATCTAATACCAAGCGCGCATATTTGCTGCCCAGTGAGTCATTCCAACCGCCAATGGCGATGGTCACACGAATACCTTTACTTTTGTAAGCAACAACGCGCTCGTAAAAATGATTATCGATATCGGCCCATGAGTCGTGCGTTCGTATGGTCAGTGTTTCAGAGTTGAGCACAGCAAAACCATAAACGATATGCGTGCAGAGGTTTTCATCGATATCCTCGGGCAAATATTTGCCATCACTCGGACGATACCAGGCCCAGTTTGTAAAGTAGCAGACGACTTTATAGTCGCCACTCCTATTAATGGGCGGCAATGTTGGTGGTTTTGGACGCGCAGTTGGCTTCTTATCAGGTAGCTTTGAGGGCTTTTTAGTTGGCTTTGTAGGACGTGGCGCCGATGTAGAAGCTACAGGCTTAGGCCGACTTGTAGCTTTCGTAGGCTGCGGGCGTTTCGTCGTTGCGGCGGTGGGTCTCGGACGCCCGGTGGTTGCCTCTTGACGCATGAAACACTTCGAGTTTAGCGGCCAATCACAGTAAAACTCATTCCAATGCAAGCCTGCGGGGCACCTGAAAAGTGTAATGACAAATGTTAAAGACTGAAAATTAGTTAAATTAAAAGTTGGTGTCGTACCTCTGTTCGATTAGTTTTTCAAACTGACAAATGTAATATTTATTGCAGTCACGCTCGTGTGGCGCAAAGTTTCTTCCATTACAGGGTTTAGTTTCCTCTTCACCGAAGTCCTCTAATGCAGCGATCGCAAGTGGCTCTGTAGTTTCGATAGGTTGACTGGAGTATGTGGGGCGCGTAGTTTCAACCGGTTTCGGTTTCGCCGAGTACGCTTGCGATGGACCCTTATCTGAGGCGACTATAAAAAAAATAATGAAAATTATTTCAATATTCATGAACAGTTGAGTCTTCCAGTCTCAGCTATTTAAGGTATCACTTACTCATGGTATTGTCCTTCTGCTCTAGCACACACTTTGGTGCTGGTCCGGGGTAGTTTCGCAGAACGCGATTAATTGTTTTCAGCAGCGGATACGACTCGCATCCACAAACGTTCNTCGCCGAGTACGCTTGCGATGGACCCTTATCTGAGGCGACTATAAAAAAAGTAATGAAAATTATTTCAATATTCATGAACAGTTGAGTCTTCCAGCCTCCAGCTATTTAAGGTATCACTTACTCATGGTGTTGTCCTTCAGCTCTAGCACACACTTTGGTGCTGGTCCGGGGTAGTTTCGCAGAACGCGATTAATTGTTTTCAGCAGCGGATAAGACTCGCATCCACAAACGTTTTTAAAGTCATCCAAATCCAGCGCCCAAATCATAGCACCACCCAATCCCATCGCGCGCACAAACTCACTCTTATGCCTTATCATCGAAACATCATCGAATGAGACCCACTGATCGCGTTGGAAGGCATAGGGTCCCATGCGACCACGTGGATCACGCACCACACTCCAACCACGTTTGCGAATATACGAGCAAATTTCATAGTAGGCGAGGAAACCACGCGCACGTGTCGCTTCGCCGGCTTCACCGCCACCGTAGGTAGGCGCATTCAAGTCATGATCCGATGCTTGTGCTAGCGAGAACGACTGTCCATACATCGGCATGCCCATGATAATTTTCTGACGATCGGCGCCGCTCTGCAGCCAGTAGTTAATCGAGAAGTTAGCGTTGAATGTTTCCGTGCCAGCAGGATGATCGTACATAGGTGCAACGTGTCCGGTTTTCTTGTCCCATTGCCCATGGAAGTCATAAGTCATAACTGCGATCCAGTCGAAATAACGTGAGAGAGATGGCACATCATAGCCGGCGTCGATGACTTTCTTGTTGGGTGAGACGGCTGAAGATAAGAGAAGACCCTGTGGTTTGAATGCCTGCGAGAGTTCGCGCACCAGCGCAGTGAACGCATCCTTTTCGTCCGATGTGCCCTTTTTGCAATCCACTTGCCAACAAACTGGATATTCCCAGTCCAAATCGAGACCATCAAATCCGTACTTTTGAATAAAGTCAATAATATGATTTATGAAACGCGCTCTCGCCGCAGCATTGCGTACCAAACGGGAGTACTTATCACCAGCGGAATCATTCCAACCACCAATCGCAACGGTCACTTTGATACCCTTCTTGCGGAAGGCCACCACGCGCTCATAGAACTTGTTGTCCAAATCAGCCCAAGAATCATGTGGTTGTATGGTAAGGGATTCCCGGTTCAGTACAGCAAAACCGTAGACGATGTGTGTACATAGGTCGGGATCGATGTCTTCGGGCAAGAATTTTCCGCCATTTTGACGGTACCAGGCCCAGTTAGTGAAATAGCAAACTACCTTGAAGTCGCTAGGTTGAGTTCCACTCTCCACGACCGTGCCGGTGCCTGTGGCGGTGCCTATAATGGTGCCAGTACCTGTACCTGCTTGTTCGCCTAGCTCCGCTGACGCAGATACTTCTTCGACATCACCATTGGGATCGATAACATTTTCCTCAGCCAAGCCGGTCTCTATCTCTTCAGGCGCGACAGACCCTTCAATGGTGTTTAGGTCTTCGCCCGACTCGGTTTCTGTATTGGGTGCTACTGGATCATTGGCAGTAACACCAGCTAAAATTTTGTAATGAATTTTTATTAAAAAAAACTCAGANTGAGAGAGATGGCACATCATAGCCGGCGTCGATGACTTTCTTGTTGGGTGAGACGGCTGAAGATAAGAGAAGACCCTGTGGTTTGAATGCCTGCGAGAGTTCGCGCACCAGCGCAGTGAACGCATCCTTTTCGTCCGATGTGCCCTTTTTGCAATCCACTTGCCAACAAACTGGATATTCCCAGTCCAAATCGAGACCATCAAATCCGTACTTTTGAATAAAGTCAATAATATGATTTATGAAACGCGCTCTCGCCGCAGCATTGCGTACCAAACGGGAGTACTTATCACCAGCGGAATCATTCCAACCACCAATCGCAACGGTCACTTTGATACCCTTCTTGCGGAAGGCCACCACGCGCTCATAGAACTTGTTGTCCAAATCAGCCCAAGAATCATGTGGTTGTATGGTAAGGGATTCCCGGTTCAGTACAGCAAAACCGTAGACGATGTGTGTACATAGGTCGGGATTGATGTCTTCGGGCAAGAATTTTCCGCCATTTTGACGGTACCAGGCCCAGTTAGTGAAATAGCAAACAACCTTGAAGTCGCTAGGTTGAGTTCCACTCTCCACGACCGTGCCGGTGCCTGTGGCGGTGCCTATAATGGTGCCAGTACCTGTACCTGCTTGTTCGCCTAGCTCCGCTGACGCAGATACTTCTTCGACATCACCATTGGGATCGATAACATTTTCCTCAGCCAAGCCGGTCTCTATCTCTTCAGGCGCGACAGACCCTTCAATGGTGTTTAGGTCTTCGCCCGACTCGGTTTCTGTATTGGGTGCTACTGGATCATTGGCAGTAACACCAGCTAATATTTTGTAATGAATTTTTATTAAAAAAAAACTCAGTNATTTTCCTCAGCCAAGCCGGTCTCTATCTCTTCAGGCGCGACAGACCCTTCAATGGTGTTTAGGTCTTCGCCCGACTCGGTTTCTGTATTGGGTGCTACTGGATCATTGGCAGTAACACCAGCTAAAATTTTGTAATGAATTTTTATTAAAAAAAACTCAGATAGTCGTTAGCAAACTTACGCATTTCTTCGTATTCCTTTGGGGGATCCTTCAACACATCATGTATTTGTGTTAGTAGCGGGTGTACGCCATCTCCACAACGATTACGGAAGTCATCCAAGTCCAAAGCCCACACCATGCCACCACCCAGATCCAGTGCACGTATCAACTGCGACTTCTTGCGTATCATAGGCGGGTCATCGAACGAGACCCATTGTGTGCCCTTGCGAGCATATGGACCCATACGGCCTTGTTCGTCCTGTATGACCTCCCAGCCATCGTTCTTGATGCGGTCGCAAATCTATAAGCGCAAAAAATATAAGTTTCTTTTAATTTTAATTTCAAATGTCACCAGTTGCCTACTTCGTAATAAGCCAGGAAGCCAGCAGCGCGCGTAAACTCGCCCGCTTTACCAGGACCAGGTGCTTTGGCATTGAGACCATTTGTCTTGACATTCTCGAGCGTGAATGACTGACCGTACAATGGCATGCCCATAACAATTTTGCGTGAGGGCGCGCCCTTTTCAATCCAATAGTTCAGCGAGAAATTCTGTTGGAGAAAAAAGTTGCATAAAATAAAGATTCTTTTCACAAGCTCTTTTATAACTCACAGCATTGAAGTAGTCGATTTCATCTTCCGGATGGTAGAAAAGCGGCGCAACATGTCCAGTCTTCTTATCCCATTGGCCATGGAAGTCGTAGGTCATTACTGCAATCCAATCGAAGTATTCAGCCAGTTGCGGCACGTCGTAACCAGCGTCAATGATCTTCTTGCTTGGTGAGACCGCTGTCGAGAGTAGTAAACCGCGTGGTTTGAACTCCTCGGAGAGTTCACGTACCAAAGCAGTAAATGCTTCTTTTTCATCCGACACACCCTTTTTGCAATCCGTCTGCCAGCACACAGGGTATTCCCAGTCGAGGTCAAGACCTTCAAAGCCATACTTCTCCAGGAAATCGATCGCATGCTTGACAAAACGTGCTCTGGCAGTAGGATTCCTTACAAGCCTGCTATATTTGTCACCCTGCGAATCGTTCCAGCCACCCAAGGCAAGACTCACTTTTACACCCTTGCTACGCAAACCGCTGACGCGTGTGTAGAAGTTATTGTCGATATCCGCCCAAGAGTCGTGTGTGCGTAGCACTAGATTTGAATAGTCAAGCACGGCAAAGCCATAGACGATGTGCGTACACAAGTCTGTATTGATGTCGTCGGGTGTGTAACGTCCCACGCCCTTGCGATACCAAGCCCAATTAGTAAAGTAACAAACTACCTTGTAATAGCCATCTAGTGGCGCCAATATTGGCTTATCTGTTGGATAGGTGGGTCGAGGTACACGTGTCGTCGTCGTAGTGGTGGTAGGCGCGGGACGCTTAGTTGGTTTTGGTTTTACTACGACCGGACCTCCTTGTGAGATTTCATTTACACCAGGCTCGAGACTCTCAATTTCACCCGCGCCTTGGCCACCCTCATCTTGCGTGCACTGCGCCGATTGTGGCCAATCACAGTTTCTAATCGCTTCATTAAAGTGCAAACCGGGAGGACAGTCACTGCCTTGTAAGCGATTCCATAGACAGAATAGGTATTTCGAGCAATCACCAGGATAGGCAACACGTTCTTCGCCATCGCAGGGATCGCTGGGGTTTGAGTTGCGCAGAGCCACTGGATTGCCCGAACGCAGCGCTTGTGACTTCACAATACGGAAGTACTGCTTGGTTGTGATGCACTGCACGTTTTCGGGCCAATCGCAAGTCTGGCGAATAGCATCCCAGTGTAGATCGCCTCCGCACGAATTCGGCACCAATGCACCATTTATACAAATGTAGTACTGATCACATTTCTTATGTGTGTAGTATTCGCCATTGTTACACTTTGAGTTTGGCCGCTGAGGTTTGCTAGGTCTTTGTGGTTTCTGTGGCGTGGGCTTGCGCGATGGTTTGCTTGAAGGTTTTTTCGTTGGTTTGCGTGAAGTTGTCGCCAGAGCTGTAGGGGCTACTGTAGTGGCGGGTCGCGTGGTGCGATTGGGCACGCGTGTTGTTCCATAACTGGTGGTTGTACGCTTGGTGGGTGCACGGGCTGTTGTTCCAGGTAATTTTGTGGGTCGAGTAGTAGCTGAATGCGCTGTTGCAACGGGCTTGTTTCTTTCCGAACATTTTGCCGAGGCAGGCCAGTCACAGCTCTTGTTCTGATCATTCCAGTGCAGTCCACCAGGACAGAATTGTTGATGCAGCTCACCGGGTTGGATGCACTGATAGTAGGCATTGCAGTTGTAGCGATCGGCATAGAATTGGCCTGGCTGGCAGTTTGAGGCTTGCACAACTGGGCGCACAACTGCCGGTGATGGTATTGTGGTGTGTTCAGGACGGTGGGGGCGACGCGATGTTGTTGACTGTACCGTCGGGCGTCTTGTGGTGGTAGTGCTTGTTGTCGTTGTAGCTCTGGTGGTCGTTGTTGTCCGTCTGGTCGTCGTTGTTGTTCTTCTAGTCGTTGTTGGAGCTGGTGTAGTAGATGTGGGCGTCCACCAAGGTGTGGTTGATGTGGAACTGCTTGTTGGCCACCAGGTGATTGGCGTAGTTGATGTTATATGGTCATGCTGTGGCGAAATCGTGCTACCAGGAGAACCATCGCTACTTACTGTCGTCATGACTGGCGGTACAGGAGTAACCGGCGCGGATGGGCGCGCACAATTCCCGCGAGTCGGCGGTTCGCTGTTTAGTAACCCAAGCGCGCGATTAATTGCTTTGAGTAGTGGGAAAGATTCGCTACAGCAGCGATTCTGGAAATCGTCCAAATCTACAGTCCACGCCGCAACGCCACCAAAGTCATTATTTGCGGCATATCGAGCCTTTGCTTCTACTGAAGCAGGGTCCTCATAGCCGACCCACTGATTGCGCAACATGGCATAGGGGCCCGACTTGCGTTCGACATCACGGCCGGTGAGCCATTTGTCCTTGCGTATGCGATGACAAATTTCGTAATATGCCAACATACCTGGCTGCTTGGTGAATTCGCCCGGCTCGCCAGGTGCAGACGTGGCTACACCCTCACCCACCAAAGAGGTGCTGGCACGTTCGAGCGTGAATGATTGCCCGTAAAATGGTATACCCATAATGAGCTTTTCACGCTTGGCGCCAGACTTGACCAAAAGTTGCATGGCGTAGTCCGTATTATATTGCGGGTAGCGGTCACCTTTCCGTCCGTAGAGTGGACTGACATGACCAGTGCGTCCTTCCCACGCGCCATGATAATCGTACGTCATAACGGTCATGTAGTCAACTATCTTTGATATTTCCGCGAGCTCATACGCCTCGGTAATGATCTCTTTATAGCCCGATAGCGCAACACCAAGTTGCAACTTCTTGTCGACGCGGTCGAATTCGTTTCGTATCTCACGCAGTAGTTTGGTCAAGTTGGGTTTATCGCTCGACGGCCCCTTGGAGCAGTCGCTCTGCCAACATTTCGGATAATTCCAATCCAAATGCAAGCCCGCGAAGCCATTGCGTTTTAGAAAGCCAACCAAATTCGATGAGAAAACTTTACGCTTAATTTCATTGCCAGCAAGTCGGGAATACTTGTCGCCCGTTGAGTCGGTCCACCCACCCAAGGCAATCATAACCGGTACCCCCGATTCCACAGCACGATTATAGTATTGGTTCTCTACATCTACCCATGGATCAAACTCTTTGATGGTCAAGTGATCAGGATCCAGTGATGCGAAGGAGTAAATGATGGTAGTACATAGGCTGGTGTCCAAATTTTCCGGCACGAATTTGCCATCCGCCTTTCGATAGAATGCCCAATTGGTGATGTGACATAGCACCTTCGGCGAATTGTTGTAATTCTTACGCGCAGGTGGTGCAGATTTCAAGTGTGTTGGCGCACCATAATATTCACCAATATCACCGTTTTGACTATGCGTCAGCGCACCATAACCGAATTGCTCGCGCAGTAACTCCACATCGTCGAGTTGGTCGAAGTGTTCCACTTCCTTGGGATTCAAAAGCTGTTGATAGGGTGAGTCAGCGCGGTAAGGTTGGGGCAAGTACTTCTTATCCAGCGATGGCGCGGCAAAAGCAGCATATTTGTCCGACACAGTCCAGGGATCAGGTGCGGCAAATGCCTCCACATCAGTTTCCCGTTCGTATGCGGATGCGCCTTCTGTATGAGTAGCAGCGGTGCTACGTATTAATTCTGCATTCGCCACCAATTCTGTATCTTCATCTTCATCTTCATCGTCGTCACCATCCGCTGGTAACGCCTCAACTGAGTCACGTATGAACGAGCGTACTCCCAGGGAATCAGTCAATTCACTGAGTTTATGCAAATCCATNGTGCGGCAAATGCCTCCACATCAGTTTCCCGTTCGTATGCGGATGCGCCTACTGTATGAGTAGCAGCGGTGCTACGTATTAATTCTGCATTCGCCACCAATTCTGTATTTTCATCTTCATCTTCATCGTCGTCACCATCCGCTGGTAACGCCTCAACTGAGTCACGTATGAACGAGCGTACTCCCAGGGAATCAGTCATTTCACTGAGTTTATGCAAATCCACCGAAGGTACGCTTTCAACTGCGCTACGCAGGGGTAAAAAGACATCACCAAATGAAGGACGCATGCTGAAGCGGCTGAGTGTTAACATAGCCTGGTCTTCAGCAGGAATGCTTTCCACAGCTGAACGCACAAAACCCGACGCGGCGTGGGATGCCGGTTCGATGGCATGCACTTCTGGTGCATCGATGCGAATGTGAGCCAATGTGGGGCTACTCAAGGAGCAGCAGAGTAGCTGTGGATGGTTAAGAGAAATATTTATTGAAATATTAAGTTAGATAATTGAATAAAAAATATGTATAAGAAATTACGTCAGATGGGCTTGGGTTGTTGTTGTGGAAAAAAAGTTCTGAACTAAAACGATGAATCTGTCTTTAGGGGTAGAGAATATTAAACATTTTAAGTTTGGGAATGAACATTTATTGAGAATAAAGTTTGCAATGAAGACCTTTTGATCAAGTACAACCTCAGGAGTTATTCGGTGGAAATTACTTCTTATGATTCAAGAAGAAGTGATCAAGGCGATGGGTCGACAGAAGTATTCTGTGCAAGAATGTAGTATCAGTCTGCGTTTGGGAGATGGTGGCGATATGAGATCGGAGTCAGGCAGGCTGTTTTAAAGTTAAGGGAAACGCGAATGTCTCCTTAAAATTTATCCAGGAATATGAGTTTAAGGCCATAAATACCATTTTGAAGAGGAAAGGGCTCGAACTTATTATGTACCAGCTCACTGGTAATCAGAGTATTCAGTGTAACGAATTGGTTGATTAATTATTGAGCTGTGGATCTGCCGCTCAGCCAATGGGATAATACTCAATTATATTTAGGGATAGTGTTTATCGAAATCTCAAGAGATACTCGTTGAAGTAACTTCAACAGCTTCAAACAACCAGGCGCTTCTTAACAATGTCAATGTTGAGTTTATTTGGAACCCACCCACCCCTCAACAGTTATCTTAACTTAATGAAAACGTTAGGACAGCTTGAAGAAGAGTTAATCTTGTAGCGCCTCCCTTTTTCTCTGCTTCCCTATTCGTCCTACGTATATGAATGCATGAATGTAAAAGTTGGTATTGAATCTTTGTTAATTTTTGGTATTATTTATTCAACTTTAAAAGCCGAAAAATTATGATCACTTTTCACTATCAATTGAATATGTTCAAATTTTAGAATATCAAAATTTAAATTCCGGTTTTTAAATTGCCATAAATTCAGTCCAGTTATTCAATAGCCAAATAGTTACATATAAATATCAAGGTTTTGATTTCCTAAAAGTTCATGTTTAGTTTTAAAACAAATAATGTCTTAATTTTTAAATTATTAAAAATGTATGCCCAATTTTAAAATCACAAAATATTTTGTCCAGTTGTTCAGTGTTAATAAAATTATGTCCATTACTACCAATTCATTGACTAATAAATTATGTCCGGTAATTCAGTATTAAAAAAGAAAAATATTTCCAGGTTTAAAAATATTAAAAATTTAAGGACCAAAAAATAATGTCTAGAATTTAAATTACCAAAATATTATGTCCAGTTTTTAAATGAGAAAAATTATGTGCAGTTAATTAATTATCAAAAAGTGATGTCCAGCTTTTGAATTACTCAAAAATTCAATGACAAAAAAAGTATGTCCAGATTTTTAACGACCAAAAAGTCATGCTCAGTTTTGAAATCACCAAAAATATACACATGTATGTATGTACATATGTATGCCCATTTTAGAAACGTTGTAGTCTAGTTATTTACATATGTAATGACCAAATTTTTATGCCATGTTCTTAAATCAATCAAAAGTAAGTGCCATTTTTGAATTAATAAAAATGTCGACCCATTTGACCAAAATTATTGTGTGTGCCATTTTTTTAGAAATCTACGCTTTGATGCAAATTATGTCCAGTTGACAAATTCTATGAAAAAAAATTATGTCAAACTTTTAAATTACAAAAATTATGTGAAGTTATTTAGTTTTAAAAAAATTATTTCTAATTCTTAAATGACAAAAATTATGTGCAGCTATTAAATGTTAAAAAATTATATCCAGGCATTCAATTGTTAAAAATTTAATGGCAAAAAATTATGTCCAGATTTTGAATGACCAAAAGTTGTATTGAACTTTTTGATTATCAAAAATTCAACTCTGGTTTTAAAATTATTAACAAATTTGGTCAATTCTTAAATCTCCAGAAATTCATGTTCAGTCTTTAAATCACCAAAAATATACACATGTATGGCCATTTTTAAAACTAGTATATTATCTAGTTATTTATATAATGACCAAAATATTATGTCACAAAAAATTAAGTCTATTTTTTCAAAATGGTAAAAAAAACGTACATATATGCATCCGGTTTTTGCTTGAATACGTTCAAGGTCATGATTACAACGGCACCTAAAAAAAACTATCTACGGACATCTATTTCGACCCACTGAATCTGAATCTGAGGTCCGTTCTATCTCTTCTCGTTCACGAGATAATTAATTGCATAATTACTGTACATAAAAATATACAAAACAATACTCAGTACTGTAGAAGCTTATATGTGACCTTCTAATTGCTAAAAAAATGAAATTTCTTACTAGAACATTCACTAACATTCCTTTTATTGAAATCGCTGCAAACAAAAGACTTTAGAAAAGAACCTCAATTCACGAGCTCTCCTTACAACAATTACTACTGCCTATCTGTGTACGTGTGCAGACAGACTCATAACGGTAAAATGTGTGTAAACACTGCAAAATACCACACAAATAAACACAAATAAAAAGGAAAACTATGTACTATGTACTATACACTCATATACCACATGTAAACAGAAAGAATTATTTTCTTTGCTCACCATCAATCAAAAAAACAATATTTAATCAGCAGTAGCAGCCGATGCATCATACAATCAATCATACCACTACCAGAGAACCCACTAGCTTGCAAATTAGTATTGTGACCAAACCGACCACAAGCAGACGCACACACACAGCACTCAAATTTTACAATGACCTTATTATAAACGCACAAGTATTCACATATTTGTTTTGTAGCCACTTGAAAATATGTATGAAGTGTGACTAAAATTGATTTTACAGCGAAATATACTTCCCGATTTGTCAGCGGCTGGCAGCGAGAATATTTTGTATATATTAAATTTATTTATTCTTTTTTATTATTGTTTATTGTATTCGGTTTTTTTTTTCTCGCGCTGTAGTCTATGCGTATTGAATTCGATTTACATGCAGGACACGCACAGCCGCGGCTTTCCTTATACGTCAGGAAAACACATTGTGTTGGAGGCTTTTTGCTTTGTTTTGTTTTTTTTTTTTCTTAATTTTTTGTTGTTCGTTTTTCTTACTATTTTGTTGTTCGTTATTAATACTAATCATCTTTTTTTATAAGTGTCTTGCTTGTATTTTTTATTATTTGCTGTAATCGAAATATTTCGTAAGTCTTCGAGTTACGCTAAATTTTTGTATAACTTTCATTTGTTTATCAGCCATCAAGCTGGTAACTTTACTGTCTTTCGCGCGTAGCGGCAGTGAGAGTGTACATATGTACATAATCGTGCATATGTATTCTTACGAATCGAAATTATTCACAAGGCGGTAGATAATTTTTATGTGCACCCAATAAAATACATCATAAGAAGTACGTGACTCGTCTTCGCCGCCATCTTCATTGTGCCGCAAACTTGACAGACAAATTGCTAACATTTGTAAAAATGATTAATAATTATGTATATTTCTCTGTTTCCATTACAGTCCAAAACGTGAAAAATTACACATTTAAACAGTAGCCGCTTTTAAATACATAAAGAAAGAAGAAAAGGAGGCGTGTACAATCATCGGCATAAAGTACTCGTACTTAAGTGAAACGGTTACGAAGGAACGGTGCGGCAGCGTAGCAGGAAAGTCTTAGTGGAAAAGTGCTGCTGCTGAAGAGCGAAGATGGGTGTGTGTGAGCGGTGGCGCAGCAGCGTGTGTGCTGGTAAGTTCTGGTGATTGATAATGTGCTTAAAAATGAGCGGTTGCTTTAAGCAGATTAGTGAAGAATTAAAAAGCAATTTATAGCCGCATGCTTGTCCTTTTTTTTGATTTTGATAATTGTAGTATTAAAGCGCATTTTTTATTTAACTTTCTAAGAGAAAAAATAAAGTCAATGTCATCCACCTTTCCTCGAAATGACCAGCGCCACTATGGGCCTATTTAACTAAGCGCTGGGTGTGTATGCATAGATTTGAGTAAAGTGGGTAATAACACCGGCATTCAAGAAAACAAGTGGTCTGTGCTTTTAACCAGACCCATCTACCGAAATGTATTTCGACCCACTGAATCTGAATCTGAGGTCTGTTTGACTCGTACACCTTCTAAATTCCGAGTTCGTTCAGGGAATTTTGAAAAATAGCAAAAAATTCGAATTTTTTTGCAATTTACTCGAAATTTTACGGTTTTACGTGTCA
>NW_016164999.1:4842-8210 GCF_001687245.7 Rhagoletis zephyria | reverse complement strand
TACATACATATACTAGTACATTTACCAACATCTGCGTATTATTGCACTTCGTACTTATTTTTGTTTTGCGTCCCATGTAGGTGTGGCTGTACTTTCGCAGCGTAAATTTGCATTTGCTTTGGCATTCTTGGTCTTGATCTTGTAGCTGCACTGCAGTAGGGACATTGAACTTTCGTAACGATATCTTTCATCTTCAATTTTGTGGTTTATGGGATTAAAGCTCTTGTTACTGTAACATTGTGTTATGAATTAATTTAATTAGGCATTCAAAATATGTTAATATGACCGGCTTTATGTCGCAATTAATGGACTTAATAATGATAGTTGGATTTCTCTAATTGGACTCAATCTGCACATTTAAATGCGATTAATTTTGAATAATATTTATGAATGTTTTAGATCTAATGAAAGTACATATATTTATATACAGATTTTCTAAGTATTTCGTGAAAGTTATGATAATTTCGAAATGAAGAGAGTACAAAAAACAAACTAAGTTCTTGAAGCTCATGCAAATTAAAAGGCAGACGTCAGAACTGTATGCTATTATGCGGGGAAAGAAATGGATTTCAAAGCCTTATTTTGAACTGCCTATTTAGCACTTTTCAAACCTTGCCTTTTAGTCACATACAAAAAAGCTTTACAATGGAGCGATGTTCAGAAAAATAGGTAAGCTGATTCTGTTTCAGTCATGTTTCGGACGAGAGTTATGAGTTATAGCTCAGTTATGGTCTAGTCTAGATCTCTGGTTCAGTAACAATTTCAGTCACTTTTAAGAAGTTGGTGACCCAAAAACTTCAGCTGACCCGAAGGATTTGTAGAGCTGCTATTCGTTTTGTTTAACTAGTGTTGAAAAATACCCGCCCTTTACGCAGCTCAGAGGCATAAAAACCTGAAATAACCAAAGCCGAATACCTTTCGTAGCATTGAACGAAACGATGCTCTGGTATACAGATCTCCAGAGTTACAGAGTTTCGAATCGGAAAGTTTCAAAGACATTTCAGTTTGAGAACTCCTAACAATGTCGGTCATTTCAGTAAGAAGATCCTAGTCGCCGATTTCTCAACCACGAAAGAAACTAGGTTAGGTGAGGTTGAAGCGTTTGCCTTCATTAAACGTAGGAGAGACGCACACTTAGACCCAGTAGGTGCGTTGTGATACCAATTGAGAGCTCAAATTCAAACCCGTCCGTTCACCTAGAAGTTGAACCAGTTGGTTTGGTCCTGAAAGTGAGGGAGTTCGTGAATGCCTGCTTTACTTAGGTCAGCCAGAATGAATGAGCGTCTTCGCACCCACATAAGGACAGGGTAGTAGCAGAGGTAGTGTTCCACACTATAGATTTCTTCTACTTCGCCTTCCCATTAAACAGTGGCCCGTATTAATACCGGTCACCAGCCTTAGTAGAGGGCGTTCTAACCGAACGAGTGCGTCGGTCCTTTTTTTTTTTTGAAGCTGGCCCAGATTTGTCGAGTCGTCCCAAACGTGAGTTCTTCCGACCATCTGTTATTTGCTTTATTGGCGAAGTATGTCCTGAGCCCTGTTTTGCAGGTAGATAACGGTATGCCCGCTGCATTAGAGGAGTTGACGTCAGATAGGGTAGATCCCTTCCTCGCAAACTCATCCGCTGCACAATTACCTTGAATGTCACTGTGGCCTGGCACCCACACAATGTGAATAGTTGACTTTGAAGCTAAACCGTTAAGGACTTTCCTACATTCTATCGCAGTTATTGACAAGGTCCTATAGCAATTTAGTGACTTGATACCCGCTTGGCTATCGGAGTATATAGTTACTGAAGGCAAGTTAAGAGAAGATTCAATAAGCCAGAGTGAAGTCTCTTTTATAGCCGCAAATCCCGCGGGGAAGACACTGCAACGGTCTGGTAGTCTAAAGCAGAGGTCTAATGAGAGGTCCTTCGAGGATATCCCACCTCCTACTCTAAGATTTAGATTAGTGGTCGGTGGTGTTGTTTAATATGGTTACCTAAACTGGTCGGGGTAGTTGGTTAGACTATTGGTGTGAACGAATCTGGTGTCTTTCCATTTTGACAGTTCATTTATTCTTACTGCATTGCAGCTTGCCTGTAGATTCTCAAAAAGGTTTATGAGCAGAAAGTTGAGGAGTGTTTCCATGGCTTTAGTGGAAATGGTTGGCAGCTTATTTGCGATTAGCATGCATGCCGCCCAGTGATACAATACCGCACAGTGACACAATGGGTCCGACTTCAATGATATCAGCAGAGCAGCGAAAGGAGATGCTTGCAGAGACTGAGCTCCAACTGCGTTCAGGATCTGAGAACCCGGCCAACTTATAGGGAAGTTGCCTTTGATCCTCCGCTTAAAGATGTGATTGGTAAGTCTGCCCCGTGGAATTTGTCGACAGATTCTACTGCATCGGGTGCACAATGGCCACGAAATGTGGCTTAAAACATGAGCTCAATAATCTATAGACCGAAGTCAGTGCGGCCGTTATTTTACCATGTGGAGGCACAAGGCAGCTAGCTCTCCAGGGAAGTAAATAGAAGAAACGCCTTTACGGAAGCGAAATCAAGCAGATACTGCAAGTGTTGGTCAGTAAATGCTTTATGCAGCTTCTTCGGCTCCAATATGGAACTGTAGGAACTTTACGATGAAGATGTCGTATTTGTCCAAATTAGTAGAAGAAATTGGCGTTGGATAGGCAAGATCAACAAATGGGCGCTAGATTGGAATATGCATAGCCATAGAAGCCATGAGGGTCGCAATTATACGAGGAAGGCGACAATTCTTCGCGTGATCGACCCGTTACCATATCCTGGCAGCGCGTGAGGAATATTGGCTTAAACTTACTATGATGGAGACGCTTCGTAGAGGTCCTATGCTTCCAAGAGGACCTGTAAATGTAAAAGAAAAAGGGAAAGGCATGCGCGGATCGACGGACTATTGCATTGACAAAGCACTAAATAAGTTCTTCGTTCTAAAGCGTCATCACCACTGGCACTGGAACCGAATCCAATGGGTATGAGTTGAGATATGAGACAACTGGGACTGAAGATCCTGGAAATGGATGTCCTTTAGCTCTACTGTTAACAACGGCGATATTACGGCTTTTAGTTAGGAAGTATTCTCTTAGATTCCGGATCCCGATCTGTGGAAGCACTTCGCTGCCTTCGTGCTGAAAAACTCCGGTTTGAATCAAGGATGTTTCGCACTACGGACATTGCAACAGGGGCCGATCTTTGTCGGGTTCTACGGGGGCATTTCTGCTTTGAAATTACCACTCATAAAAATTTTGCACAGTGTATTACAGCAGCAATTTTTCTGTAAAATTTTCTTTTAAAATATACGCGAAAAGGGAGCAAAAAGTTATTGTTTTGAAAAAAAAAAAAA
>NW_016164999.1:0-2001 GCF_001687245.7 Rhagoletis zephyria | reverse complement strand
TACATACATATACTAGTACATTTACCAACATCTGCGTATTATTGCACTTCGTACTTATTTTTGTTTTGCGTCCCATGTAGGTGTGGCTGTACTTTCGCAGCGTAAATTTGCATTTGCTTTGGCATTCTTGGTCTTGATCTTGTAGCTGCACTGCAGTAGGGACATTGAACTTTCGTAACGATATCTTTCATCTTCAATTTTGTGGTTTATGGGATTAAAGCTCTTGTTACTGTAACATTGTGTTATGAATTAATTTAATTAGGCATTCAAAATATGTTAATATGACCGGCTTTATGTCGCAATTAATGGACTTAATAATGATAGTTGGATTTCTCTAATTGGACTCAATCTGCACATTTAAATGCGATTAATTTTGAATAATATTTATGAATGTTTTAGATCTAATGAAAGTACATATATTTATATACAGATTTTCTAAGTATTTCGTGAAAGTTATGATAATTTCGAAATGAAGAGAGTACAAAAAACAAACTAAGTTCTTGAAGCTCATGCAAATTAAAAGGCAGACGTCAGAACTGTATGCTATTATGCGGGGAAAGAAATGGATTTCAAAGCCTTATTTTGAACTGCCTATTTAGCACTTTTCAAACCTTGCCTTTTAGTCACATACAAAAAAGCTTTACAATGGAGCGATGTTCAGAAAAATAGGTAAGCTGATTCTGTTTCAGTCATGTTTCGGACGAGAGTTATGAGTTATAGCTCAGTTATGGTCTAGTCTAGATCTCTGGTTCAGTAACAATTTCAGTCACTTTTAAGAAGTTGGTGACCCAAAAACTTCAGCTGACCCGAAGGATTTGTAGAGCTGCTATTCGTTTTGTTTAACTAGTGTTGAAAAATACCCGCCCTTTACGCAGCTCAGAGGCATAAAAACCTGAAATAACCAAAGCCGAATACCTTTCGTAGCATTGAACGAAACGATGCTCTGGTATACAGATCTCCAGAGTTACAGAGTTTCGAATCGGAAAGTTTCAAAGACATTTCAGTTTGAGAACTCCTAACAATGTCGGTCATTTCAGTAAGAAGATCCTAGTCGCCGATTTCTCAACCACGAAAGAAACTAGGTTAGGTGAGGTTGAAGCGTTTGCCTTCATTAAACGTAGGAGGGACGCACACTTAGACCCAGTAGGTGCGTTGTGATACCAATTGAGAGCTCAAATTCAAACCCGTCCGTTCACCTAGAAGTTGAACCAGTTGGTTTGGTCCTGAAAGTGAGGGAGTTCGTGAATGCCTGCTTTACTTAGGTCAGCCAGAATGAATGAGCGTCTTCGCACCCACATAAGGACAGGGTAGTAGCAGAGGTAGTGTTCCACACTATAGATTTCTTCTACTTCGCCTTCCCATTAAACAGTGGCCCGTATTAATACCGGTCACCAGCCTTAGTAGAGGGCGTTCTAACCGAACGAGTGCGTCGGATCTTTTCTTTTTGAAGCTGGCCCAGATTTGTCGAGTCGTCCCAAACATGGGTTCTTCCGACCATCTGTTATTTGCTTTATTGGCGAAGTATGTCCTGAGCCCTGTCTTGCAGGTAGATAACGGTATGCCCGCTGCATTAGAGGAGTTGACGTCAGATAGGGTAGATCCCTTCCTCGCAAACTCATCCGCTGCACAATTACCTTGAATGTCACTGTGGCCTGGCACCCACACAATGTGAATAGTTGACTTTGAAGCTAAACCGTTAAGGACTTTCCTACATTCTATCGCAGTTATTGACAAGGTCTCACAGCAATTTAGTGACTTGATAGCCGCTTGGCTATTGGAGTATATAGTTACTGAAGGCAAGTTAAGAGAAGATTCAATAAGCCAGAGTGAAGTCTCTTTCATAGCCGAAAATCCCGCGGGGAAGACACTGCAACGGTCTGGTAGTCTAAAGCAGAGGTCTAATGAGAGGTCCTTCGAGTGTATCCCACATCCTACTCTTAGATGGGGACCTTAACTGGTCGGGGTAGTTGGTTAGACTATTGGTGTGAACGAATCTGGTGT
>NW_016164997.1:9206-29237 GCF_001687245.7 Rhagoletis zephyria | reverse complement strand
GCTTGTTTTTAAGCTGGAAAATGCTGAGTATCGCGCCGCTGAGATTCAGGTTGGCAGCCCGTCATAATATTGAAAAACTCGCATGGGTGTGAATCGCTTCTTCTCTAAAACCTCGTTCGGTCTCGGCGCAGAGAGTTCAGATCCAAATACGCACTGGGTTTGTGGCGATTCCAAATTTAGACATAGTGTCATCCAGACAGTTTCTCTACGTGTTACCAAAATCAACCTTAAAATCCGAAAAATATGGTGTGTATCAATATGCATATATGTAAATTACCATCCCCACGATTTAACAAACTATTCAAATCTGTTCAGGAAATGGATTTTTCCGGTCTGCAGACACACTGTAGAGAACGGCGATATCTTCCTTTTTGTTGACGGATTAAACAGACCAAATTTTGCTCTCGAAAAGTGTTACATGCTCCCAACTCTTCGTCGCCGTCTTTGAATAGCTCTGCGGGTAGACCGTCTACTTCAGTGACTTTGTTGTTTCTAAGACGTATTATTTCAGTCCTCAAGATCTTGGTCAATTGAAGGAATGTGAGCTTTGTCCCTAAACATTGGTACGGGTTCTTCTTTGTCAAACACGCGATCTGTGTAGCCATTCAAAATGCATTGGGAAGTCTTCTCTGCATATTGCAAGCACCATTCCCGGTGTTAAAAGATTTTGAATAAATACTTATACTTTTTTTACTTCGTGGATAAAGTGTCAAAAAACGTAATTAAGTAAGTTTCAAATCTCTAAAAAATCGCGTTGATTCTTGAGAATTTTTTTGCTGACTGTTCTATGCATTTTTTTTTTTTTTCAGATAAAAAATGTTCACAATTTTTTTTTTATATGAAAAAAAAATGCGTAGGACAGCCAGCAAAATAGTTCTGAAAAATCAACGCGAATTTTAAGACATCCGAAATCTGCACAATATATATAAAGCAGCATACCTGACTTCTTTTTAGAAATTCGCATTAAAAAGTTTGCGATTTTGCTGAAACCTTGCAGATTTTTCTAAATTTTTGTACACAGCATCATTCTTGGATTCAAATGGGATTTGCTAAAACACAAGCCATATTTAAAACAAAACTAACAAAAATTTTAGCATGTAAATATTGCGAATAATAACAAAAAAAAAATTTTGGAGCAGCCGTACATACATACATATGTATGTTTGAATAAATTTTTAACCGACTTCACAAAAAAGAAAAGGTTTTCAATTCGTCGGAATATATATATATATATATTTTTGGTTTAAATCCGATTATTGGATCATGAAGAAATTAACGATAACCTTAAATTTTTATATGAGAATTGAAGTCGGTTTTATTTTTGTGTAAAATGACTTGTTTGTTTTTTTGTTTTTTTTTCTTAGAGCTGCAAACAGCCCTTAAGTAGTCATTTTCACTATTAAATACATTCCGAAAATACTGTCTGCATTTAAATTTTCTGCATAAAATCTCAACTCACCAATTCGTTCGCCTAAAAACCAAAAGAAATTTTATTAAATTTTCAATTACAAATATTTATGTAAATATGTACACACATGTATGAAAATAAGCAAACACTTTCTCACAAAACCTCTATAGGCGAATCCTATGTTGCAATGTAAATATTTGCATTAACTGCCAGATGTTTCACAGCAGAACACCTGTCCATGGATATGAAATCTTAATAAGTGCTTAGCACGGACATACAAATTCATACAAAAACATAATTTCATAAGAAATCAATACCAAAAATTGCAGTCATATTTCATGATGAATATAAATAAACCAATTCAGTTTACTTTCATTTGTTATAAAGCCACTATACATACAAATGTATGTAGTTATTTGCTTAGCTGTAAATATTTAATTGTGGTTTTATACACATCTACATTTTCATGTCAACAGAACAAATGCACCAACCACAAGCATTTTGCCGTTTAAAATTATTTAAAATAGATAATAATAAAACAAAGGTAGTTATGATTCTCAAATTGATAAATAACCTCAATTTTCACCAAGTTTTTAACTTTGTAAGAAAAAATAATTAAACTAAATATTTCTTCTCACTAAGGCTTTCGAAAGTCTATTAGTGTGGTGTAGGTAATAAATAACTTGAATGTATATAGTAAATTTCGAGCTTTTTAATTAAATTTTTTGAAAAGATTTTGAATTTGCAGTTCTGGTGTCAGAAGGTGAAAGTTTGAGGTATTACGGTTGATTTTTGAATTTTTTTTTTTTTTGTTTTTTTGTTGACATGCCAGTCATTTTCTTCCATACGAAGTATTTATATGAAGAAAATGAGCAACACCTTCGGCAAAAAGAGTTTCCTAAAATCAACCCAGCTACTTTGAACTTGCACTTTATTGTACTTAAATTAAATGGGCTACAAAACTCCATACTCGAAATCTTTCTTTGAAATTTTATTAAAAAGGTCGACATTTTTATGGCGAAAGCTGATAAAATGTTTAATATTCGCCTCTCAATCGGCAATAGCAGCTTCAGAATATGAAATCATTTCACTTTCTTCTCTAAATAAGATTTTCCTCAAACGGCTGTAAAGTTTTCGTTTTGTTTATTTTCAGTAAGAACTACATAAGTCAAATATAACAAGACTTCATATTTACATATGAATTTATTCATAAACTTGGCTTGTATTCCCTGCGCTTGATTTAGCATAACATACATACAAACATACATCAAACCACACATTTGCCTGGCGTGGTTAAATGTGTAAATTTAACTTAATTAGTAGTGGTCCTAATTGAGAACTAACATATGTACATATATGCACACATACTCGCACATATGTTTGTATGAACAAATAAATTCTCCTCTGCCGACATGATACATTAAATTTTAATGATTAAAAGCAAGCAGGAAAACGACCGCATTTATAAATATAAATATATGTATACCCAGTAGGCAGCCAGGTAGCGCAAATTATTAATACTTCCCACCTGACTTTTCATCTGCGCAGCATAACAACTTCGATGACTATTCGCCATGACTAACGCACAGCGATGACCGCCTTCGCCCAAATGACTTTGTGTAGTACGAAAAGCAATGGAGTGAAATCGTTCATATTCGATCGTGTGTGTTCATGCTAACACACATGCTTTTTTCATGTGATCGTTCATCTGATCTGTTACACAGCAGCTACAACTTAAGATGCTGAGTACGTGACTCACTCACTTTCTAACTTTTTTATCTATTCGGTTCATATCATTTGATTATTTTGGCTTCTCCTTCTTTCCACCTACTTTAGTTAGTTGCAAATTCATTGCAATGCATGTGTTACCTGAGGTCAAACCTACAAAAGCATATATGCTGGCAGGACTAACATTAGGAACACCTAACAAATTGGCCCAGTGGGTATGTGTATGGATACGCACATACAGACATACATACACACATATGGAATAAAAATACCGCAACAATGCATTTATTTATTATTGCATGTGTGTTATAATTATAAACCAGCCACAACCACCCCACTTACAATAACAGACTTCCTTTTAACTTTTTCCTTTTTCTTGCGTCCCCATTTTCTTGCATGCAACTTACGCTGCAACGCCTACCCTTCTTCGTTCATGCTCTTTTCACTAACCACTGATTTTTCAGCGCGTGCATTCATTTAACAATTTTTCGTGTGTCCCATTTTCTTCCAAACACATCACCATTTAATTGTTTATACTCAAACTCGCACACTCAGCCAATGTTGCCAGGTTGTTGTGGTGAGAAAGCGTGTTTGAATGGAGAAATCTCAAAACTATTGTCATGGTCTTTGGCAGCGATTGTTAACGGTAACGTGTAACGTTTAACGAATCAGTAAAATGTAAACTAGAATTAAGAAAATTAAATTTAATATCATTAATCTTAAGCTCAATAAATTTTCCAAACATTAATTTTTTATCCCTCAGACAGTTGTCGTCTATAAAACGATGTACTCACCAATTTTTTTTTATTGTATATTTCATGTAACATAAATCAAAACTATGTATGTAGTATGTATCGGCATTTCGATCAAACTCAAACCCAGATTTACCAATTTTTCTTCAGTGGTGAAAATTGAGATGGTTTCTCATTGGATTGAGAGTTGGTGAGAGCGAGCATTAGGTGAAAGCGGTAAATGTAATTTTTCTTAAAATACGGTCTTTACGTTTTCATGAGTTGAGCTTTTATCGAAAATATAATTTTTACGGAGTCATTAACTTTTAAGCATAGGTCATGTTAGATTTAAATGACTCCTAAAATTTTTAAGCCACCATTTAGTGAAGAAGTAAAGTAAATAGCTCAACTTTTACCTTCATTCTCCCATAGACCGTTCTTTTTGGCCTACTTTTCCAAAATCATCGCAATGGTCATAAGTGTCGAAAAGCTTCCATATTTCGACGAAATCATACATCTGGCAACACTGTAGTCAACCGTTTTAATATAAATATTTATATATATATATATGTATATATAAACTTGTAAGTATTTGTATATGTGCTACTAAGTGTTCATGGAAATGTTAGCGTGTATGTATGTATGTATGTGTGGCAATGCCGGAAAGAAGTAAATTGCACTCGCAGGTGTTAAATTAAATTAAATAGAACACAAACGTCGTCATGGTGCACTTTTTGCTGACTAAGCACATGCCTACGTGCGACGTATGTGCCTACTTTTGCTCAATGGTGTTTGCTTTTGTTGCCATTTTTACTGTCGCTAACTGACACACTCGCCTGCCAGTAAATTGGAACTTTAACTATGTCACAGGACTTGAGAAAATGGCTGGTACAAATGTGTGTGTAAATAGATATGTATGTACATATGTATGTATGTATGTATGTGTGTATGCTAAAGGAACGTAAAATGTTATACACATGCAAGTCATTTACAACTTTAAATTAATGACTATGCTTTCATGCTTGTATGCACATTAGGGTGGTCCAAAATGTCGGAATTTATCTGCTCTCACATTTCATATACATTTTTAAGGAAGATTTACTGAAATTTTTATAAGTTGCTGGAAGCGTGGAGAAAGAATATGTCCCCGTTCAGCACGTAAATTTTTAAAAACCTTTCCGATACTGGCAAAATGTCCGAGATTTTGCCATTTTTACCTGCGTGGCTTCCGCAGCTCCTTATATTCGGTGCCAATATCCAATCAGAATGGCTTTTTGCTAAGGCATTTCGAGAGGTTGCTCAATTTATACGTTTATAAGCGAACACCAGTAACCGAATAGAGGTTTTTTCTCGCACGAGATAAACTCTGTCTTTCTCCGCTATAAAATAACCTCATCTATTGTAAGATGATAGCGTTCTTAACCCACGCAGGTATTTCGGAAAAAATTCACTAATATAGTTCTCAGTTTTCTCAATTCACCGACCACTAGGCGTATGCGTAACGCGAGTTCTTTTTTCGAAAAAAAAAATTATATACGCATATATTGCTGCGAAAAAATTCCGTTTCGCAGTAACGCCATATAAAAAAAATAATAATTTTTTAAAATAGGAGTATTAGTAATTTTTTTAAATAATTTTTCAAATAAATAACGAAAGTCCTGGTACTAGGGGTATGGTCTAACTAAAAAAGACACGTAAATCCGAATTTCTAGCCTTGTACAAACATTAGAAAATTTCAACACAGTTGCAAAAGAACACTTTTATAGTTTGAAGTGTCTACAAAGCATTGTTGATTATTATCAAGCCAACGCGAATTCTTAGCCTCTTCTAACTAGGCACTTAACATACCTACTTTATTTTTTATGAATAAAGTCACAAAGTTATAAGTAAAAAATTTGTTGTGTAGCCAAAACTGGTATAAAAGTTGTGTGTCGACCCTTATCAGAAAAAATTTTCAATTTGTTCAAAGCTATTATGACCAGTGTTTAGGCGCGTCTGCTAACACCAGGCGCCTAAATACATGCTATGTACTGCTGCGTATGCAAAAATTTCCTTTATGCAATTTATGAAATTTTTTCACATGCACTTCTCAACTGCCATGTAATTGAACTTTCTTAAGTTTTGATTAAATCGCACTTCAAAGGATGCTCGGCCTAGTCGGACACTGCTTCCGGAGCATTTTGCGGACTCTGCATGGCTTACAACCGTGCAGAGGTGGTAAAGAAACTTTACCATCATTGGCCACAGTGCCTACCCACCATTTTTGAACCAATAAATATTTTTTTTTTTTTTATAAATACATCCATGCAAACATACTGGTCTCCCCTCTCACTGAGTTATTTAACCACTCACTGGTAGGGTCACATACTAATCTGCTTTAGATCCGATGATTGGATCATGAAATATATATACAGAAGTCGGGTTTTTTTTTTTGCTAAAAACTACTTGTTATAATGTATTTTGCTTCTCCTATAAAATTAAAAGTTTGTTGGTTAGGACCTTTGTGAATTAAGGTGACGATATGTACATTTATGCATTTTTAAAAAGTTGTTTCCACTAACAATTTGCTGCTACTTAGCTGATCTTGTTTTGCAACAGCGACAATGAAATGTAAACGACTTCCGTATATTAAAAAACTTATGTAGCAAAAACAATTATTTTTTTTAGTATAAATGCAGTATTTAGGAAAAAACAGCAGCATTCATTTCTGGAGTCCAAAAAAAAAGTATAATACCTACTACAAAAAATTATAGATCCGAGCGTTACGCATGAGTGATATTAATTTTTTTTTTAAAGCGCGCTTAAAACTTAATTCAAAGAAGCCAATCAAATGTAAAACATATATGTACATATACCTACACATGTACAGTATATTTGTATGTAACTTAGCACGAACTAGCAAATCATTTTGCTTCAAGGCCTTTATCAGTTAACTAAATGACAAAGAAAAAGTTGATGACACAATTTGCCTTGAACACAACAACAGCAAAATATACAAAAACAAAAAATAAAATAACCAAAAAATAAAATAAAAATTAGATTCAGCAAAAAACAGGAAGATAGCCGGAATGCGGGCAAGATTAAATTAAAATTCGGCTGTGATTAATGAATATTAATGAGTTTTCAGCGTGTACAAGTTGCCCGTATACCCAGTCGGCCCATGCGGAATGTGGTTTCGAAAAGAATGCCTATTTAGGTACCAATTTTTACATGCAAAATGTCTACATAAAAAGTTAGTAAATATAATGGCAGGCTTAAAATCGGTGGGTCGTGAAAACTTCACTGCTAAAAACAAGCACTTTGTAATGCTTTGAATTCGGCAAATAAGCCCGAGCGAACGAGGTTAAAAAACTCTAAATTATCATCTTAAAGAACCCTCTTTTGCTCTGTTTGCGAATTAAAATATGTTTATGTTTTTGAAACTACTTCTTAGTGGAAAAAGAGCCGTTCTGTAAGTACATCTTGGAAGCAACATAGTCCGACTGGGTATGTATTAACATACACACATATGTATATATAAGCATTCGCATATGCGTGCTTTTCTATGCGTAAGCGTGATGTCTTGGCGCACATAATTATATAACTTTAACAAGGCAATATTTCTTTGCTAAGCTAATGATTAAGAGTGATTACAAATGGAATTTGAAGTACGGATGAAGGATTTACGATTAAGGGAGGAGGTAGCGTATGAGTGGTGGCGTATGCTTTGTTCTTACAGCTTGTTCTAAATGAGTTAGTTAAATAGCTATTTTATGTAAGAAAATAGGTGAAATTAAATACCTATTTTGACCTTCGCAATTTGGAGGTTGTTATTAGAAATTAAATCAAAAATTAAACTCCCGCGGTACTATTTAAAAGTAATCATTAGGAAACATAGCTGTGAATCGCTCAGAAATATACGTTTCAACAGGTTATATAAATGTAAAGTTATTTTTTTGGGTGCAACAGAAACAAGGGACATCGCGACCTAGAAGATCTTTGGTATACCTATGATAATAAAAGCTGACGAATTTCCATCCTTAAGAGTCGAATGTGTAAGAATCAAAGTATTGCGCTCTTAGTCTGGCTAATGCTGGACAATCACATATAGTGTGCTCCGACGTCTACTTGTCTTCAAGGCAAAGACGGCAATGCATCTCTGTGGAAAGATCAATCCCGTGCATGCGAGGGCGCTGATGATAAATGTCGGTAAGCCAATAAGCAATGCTCTATTCAAGAGATTTATATCTTTCCAAGCATAAGGATAACCAAAAAATCTGGCCTATCTAAGGCTCTCTATATCTTCGCAGTACATACTGCGTTCTGAGTTTACCCACGCATTGATTATTAGCCTTGAAGAGCGCCAACTGAGTCCACCAAAAAGGTTACGACCCCACAAGTACAGACGATGGGCCTACAGTAGCCAATTCCTCGGCGGTTTCGATACCTACGATTCCGCAATGTCATCGTTCCCAGCTTAGTAATACCGTGTTTCTTACTGCCAAGAGTTGGATAGTATCCAAAGCACTCTTTTATGAGCCTGAAGGTGATCGTGCTATTGTATAGGGCTCTTTGGGTCATCTGGCTATTTGAAAAGATAACTAGAAAGGCACCTTTTTTAATCCTTCTGAAAGTTCATTCTGGCAAAAATTTGAGATTGTCAGTACCTCGACCTAAACGAACGTATACCAAGTATACACGGCAATAGAAAGTTGGTGCTGTCGCTGACGAACTTTTGTGTCAAGGAGCAACATGATACTCTTGGTATATTTGTCTTCAAATATGTACATCTCTATGGAATGAAAAATCATATAAACTGCCAATGAAGTTGGCAAGTGGAATCAACTTGTCTTACAGTGGTGACCAAATGCGCCAAGTACCTAGAGCTATTAGCGAACATTGACTGATGGAACGACTACTGCAGAAGCTGTATCGGCGAGGACGAAGAGGAGGCCAGCCAATACTTCTACCAGTGCCCGGCACTGTCCAAACCGAAAGCAAATTGGCGTAAAAACGCTTACCCTCGAACTTTTGAAGTCCACATTAGATTTCCTCACAATTGCGTATATCTTCATGCATTGAAGAAAATTCCTTTCAAGCATATAAGACAAATAAAATACCATAAAGTAAAGAATTCACCCACTCTTAATAACTCTAATAAATTTAAAAGTTACTTGATGAATTCCAATTATTTCTATCTTTGCATGCGTCCGTCCACTCGTATCAACTAATACGGGTCAACGCATAACAAGAAAGACGTTGAAAAAGTCAAAATACATAGTAACCATTGCACAGGAAAGCCAGATAAAAATATGTACTAATAAATACATGCGCAAATATGTTTGGTATGTACTACATAGATATAGTATTATCCCCGTACACTCAAGTCAGCACACACTTCAACAACGTTGAGTTATTTGCTGTTGCACTCGAGCAAATCTAAAGCAAAACTAAACTACAAGCAAAACTTAAACATCAACAACAGCAGCGAATAGTTTAACAAGAAGAGAAATTTATAAATATAAGTATGTATGTATGTATGTACATTTGTCTGTACTGCACGAGTAAGTGAGAGAGAGAGAGAGAGTTGTTAGTTGGGGAAAGCCAAGTTTTGTCATTACAAGGCAAACTAAATAAAAACAAAAAATATTTATAAGCGCAGTCCAGCGTTACCAACTACATAATTTATATGTATATGTACATAAATATATAACTTTTTACTTACATTTCACTGCCACACCGCTCTCACTGCTCCTCTTTGTTTGCTCACAACATATTTTCACTTTTACTACTTTCATTCCTTTTTCCTTCTAGCTGTACTCTTATAAATAAAAAGTTTATGCTACGAGTATTTTGTTTTGTTTACTTCTATTTGATTTGTTTATATTTTGCCTCACGCTTTTCACTCTTCTGCGCTTGCATTTCCGAGTTCAAAGTAGTTAGTTTGCTCCCACCAATTTTTCTCTTTTTTTTTTTTTGCATATAAAACGTAAAACTGCACACAAAGAAAAGTCGGGCTTCATTTGGTCTTGAAGTTTTATGCTTAAGAAATATACATATATGTATGTATGTATGTGTGTGTGTGTGTGTGTGTGTGTTTAAATATTTATCACCAATATTTTTCAACTTCTGCCATTGTATTACTGCAGTTATTTCGACAGATGTCGCCAGTCTGTCCGCGAGTTTCTACATCTTGCTGGGTTATCTTATTGTTTAACTTAAGATAAAGTTTGTAAGTTTTATTACATTTACTATTTTATTCGCACTTTTATTGCCAACTAGTCACCGCAAGTGCTGGGAAAAAGTTGTGTACACAAAATTTATCGCTTTAAGCCTTTCCTTTACACATACACTTTTATGTGCAATTATGTATGTAAGTATATTGGGTTTTTATTTCTTTATAAATCGCGGTTGCAGATTTATGTACAGGGTGACCTAGACCGCCCGTTCATCCGCTATAAAATGGAGGGAAATTTATTTTTTTTTTAATTAATTAATTAAACTTGATTTACAAAATTGGGCATGCTCCATCTTTTAGTCGTACTACCGACTTTCGCTTTCGACCAGAAGTAGTTTACACTGGCCGGAAGTCCATTTTTTTTAAATTAGACATACATGTTTTTACAACAGATTCGGCTTGTGAAAATAAAATAGTGTAACTTTTGTTTGAAACATTTTTCTCGGAAGTGCCTGTTTCAACCTCTAAATGGCCTTCGAACTTTAATTGATCCTAGACTTTTGCAATTAGTGAAAATATTTTTATTGTAAATGTCAGACTTGTCAGTTTTGTAGCCATCAGTAAAGATTGGACAATGTGTGAGTCTGGGCTTAATCAGCCTCAGGGAAATCAATATTATAGAATACACTCAACAAAGTTAATGGTGGCGTACTATCGAAGCAGTTTTGATTTTTGCCACCAGCGATTTCCGCCTCGCCTCTCTCGGTGTTATACCAATATCTGTTTATTTTTAGTCTGCATGTTGCCTTGTAGGCTTACCAGGCAGCAGTGCGTCAGGAACAGCGCCAAGTGTTGTAGAGAGAGCTCTCGTGCAGCACACGGCAATCGTTCTCTGAAGTTTAGCCAGCAGATTTCCCACTCTATTGATGGAGAGTCTACTCCGCCATATCACTCATGCATAGTTGCTTATGGCCAGTGTAGCCAACTCATTTTTGAGAATTGCCCGATTTCGACAAAGAAATTCCCCGATTTTGCCCGAAATTTCGTAAAATTCCCCATATATATCTCCTTATTTACTTGCAAAAAAATTAAATAAATAAACTGAATGTATTTTTATATATTGCTGGTCTTTCTGTTTATTTTATTTTTAAGTTTGCTTTATCTATGTATTCATAAACCAAACTAAATCTTTATATAATATTTACGTATATATAGTGGCCGAAAAAAAATTTAAGCCGCGGCATTTATTTTTATTTGGTTATTTAATTTGAGTTTTTTTTTTTTTGATAAAAATATAGTTCATTCTTTAACAAATATCGTAAAAATCCAATTTTGTATGCAATCCAAGTACCTATCACGCAATGACCAGTAATAACTCCCACCAATAGCATGAGGTGTACCTTGCTTAGTCCCAAGACCTCCCTGGTCTGCCACCGGTCTACACGTGGCTACAAAGATTCTGCATTTCAAGATCTTTGCCCAGCGCCCGCTGAGATGACCCAACGACCATCTCTTCCCGAGAGCAGTTCCTCAAGGGTTCTCTGTTTTGCCAGCTCATCGGCGATACAGTTTTCAGCGATTTCACTTTGACCTGGAGGATTCTTCACAGAACACACCTCCACCCACATTCCCATTTAAATTCGATGCATCCGTAAATACATAAACAGAACCCCGATGCCAATTACTGCACTCTTCGCAGTTCCCCTCGCTGGAATATGGGGTGGTAAAAGATCCCTTCGAACCTAAATTTCGTATGCAGCGATCTGTTCAAGTTGGTTGGAAATCGAAGCGTTTAAGAATAGAGCCAGAGTAGGAGGGACTCGAAGGCTACAACGCTTTCAATTAACGTTGTTCTTTGCACTTTTTCCAGCTGTTTGACAATGAAGGCCTGTACCGGGCATTCCACTAGACGAGTACCCTATAAAATAAAATTGGCTTAACTATAGTTTTATAAAGCCAATGAACTACTTTGTGGTGGGATACCCCACCGCTTGCCAATGTTGCCTTCTTGGTACTTTCCTCAGTAATCATTGCAATTTTACATTTTTTTAAGGAGCTTACTTTTAATTTTTAATTTTATTTTATTCAGTTTTCGTAATGGCTTTATAGCTTCATAGTTGGGATAAATAATTCTCCGAGCTAAAGAAAAATCAAAAAAATAAATAAAAATAAGGCGTGTATGAAATGGTTTTTTAAAATCATAAAGGTTGTTTTTTTGTAATTATGCGTACTACAATTCCTTAAAGCAATATACAGGCATACATATTTTACTAAAGTTTGTACTCAACTGGGCAAGCACAATCACTCCACCAGCATTCCCCACAGCTCGAAAAACATCAAAAGAAAATTCGTCATTTTTTCACATTTCATTTGGCTACTTTGTACAGAGAAACTAGCAGTAAATTCAAAAATCCATGTGAAAGAATATTATATACTAATAAAATGATGTATGTATCTTCATCAAATAAATATAATAATTCTATGTAAACTACAAGTAACCGTAAATGAATAAATGATGTTTATTGAGCAAAGAACCGGCCATCAGTCATTTGCACCACATTTTAAGTGTATAAAGCATAAAGAAGCAACACGAAACTTGCCAATAACAACTATCAAAACAATTCTATTGAGTTACGGTTATGTTGAGTGAAAGCTGGAAAACTATCCAGAATAAATACGTGTATTTATTCTTTGTCTGTTGAAGAAACTTAAAAACTTTAGTCATAAAACTTCAAACTTGGTCGTTTGCCTTTTTGACTCGCGGTGTCGGTGAGTGTCGAGTGGAGTATTTTGTAAGTTTTCTTTATATTCTTAAAATTTTTTTGCGTTTTTGATTCATGCTCTTTTAGTTTCTTTTTTAAGAGTGTTGTATAGCTGTAAATACGAATATGTATGCGTATACATAGCGAAAATAGTTTGACGGCATTGTCCAGCATAAAAATGAAGGAAAAATTTCCCCCCAATAAAAAAAAACGTAAAAAAGAAGGAAAACAGAAATGCTGAGTGAATTGCGCAGAGACGCGGAAGTGGAATATAAAAACTGCTGTATGCACATACAAAAGTATCAATGGGGTCCCAAGATCATTTATTGGTATTTCTTCCAAGAATTCTCAAACGTCACACACGACTTTTCTTCATGCTTTTATTAGCTTCTTTTGAAGTATTGCTTTTTAAATTATCTTTATTTGGTATTCCTTTATTTATTTATTTTATTTTTGTTGCTTCATTGCACCGTGGTTGAATTTGAGCTATGGCCACTTTTTACACAAAATTATTGACCCAAAATTATAAGCGTAAATATTGAATGTGCTTGCCGAACCTTATATGTGCCCAAATATGTGCCTTGTTCCTTACTCATATGGGTGTGTATGTATGTCGTCTCTTCGATTTACTTTTAAGTATTTATTTATTTGCTTTATCCACTTTTTGCCGCTTAATGTTATTTCAAATGAAAGTTTTGATGTTTTCATAATAACTTGAGTGAATTTTTCAGGTCATAAAATTTAAACGCATAAACATACATACATGCGTACATTTGTATGTACATAGAAGCGTACTATTGAAATTCTTTTGATATTGTCTTAAGAAAGATATGTTTTTCTTAATACGAGTAAGCACTTCTTATACATAATCTAAGGGGTTTTATTATTTTTCCCATGCTATCATATTTCATTTGTCAAATGCTGCTAAAATTAAATAAAAATAGGGAAATTACACGGTTTTTTAAAGCAAAAGAAAGTGCAATAAATTCAATAAAACTATTTTAATAGTTGTTTTACGTTTGGAAATTTTTGAAAACTCATTGCACATGGCGTATGAGTAACATTCCTTCCTGCTCATATTTCATACAAAAAAATCTTTGCGGATTTTCATTTGACCACTCACATCTTTTTTATTTATCCATGCATTTTCTTCACTACTAGTTTGATTTTTTTTTAACAGAACCTTCTTTAACACAAATAAAAAAATGTGCACAGAAGCTGTTTTTTTTCCTATTAAAGTTTCATTTTTTTTCATTTTTTTTCATCAAAAAAAATTATTTATTAATTTTTCAGAAACTAGCAGGCCTATCGAAAATGTATGTACATATACAAATGCGGTTTATGGAGAATTTTGTTAGCTTTCATTTGCCGTATTTCATACAAAGGTTGTTAATTTTCTTCGTATGAACCACTTTTTTTAGCTGAATAACGGTACATTGCAAGTATCTCGATAACTTAAAAATAGAAGGAAAAATTAGGTCGTTTTAAATCTACATTGGAATTGGATAATGGTATCTAATGAGTATTCCTGCTGTAGGCAAATGTAATTTATGGCAATTGAGTAACGAAGTATCACTTTTTATGAGAGACTGAAAATAAAAGTTATTTTACGATTTTTGACATCAAAAAGTCACAGTGAGCTTCTCAAACAATATTGATTTAATTTATTTTTTATCTAACTCCCGAGACTAATCCCAGAACCCAGGATTGTAATAACGAGATCTCAGAAATCCTGGGATCGTAAACATCGAAAAATGTACATCCCTAATACATATCCACATATGTACATAGCACATACAATTTTCAACGCTTATTTTGAAAAAACGGCTTATGACCAAACGATGAAAATAAGTGACCAATCCTAACCAATCGACGACGATTGCATATATGTTTTAATATCGATAACAAAATCGATAAATATAATCGATATATAATATCGATAACAAAATCGATACAAATTCAGTAATAAAATCGATAAATAATCGATAAAAAAATTGATAAAAATATCGACAACAAAATCTATAAAAATACCGATAATAAAATTGATAAATAATAAATATTAAAATCGTTAACAATATCAATAACAAAATTGATAAAAAATCGATAAAAATATCGATAACAAAATCGATAAGTAAAACGATGAAAATAAGTGACCAATCCTGACGACCAATCGATTGCATTTTTTTTTTTTCTCGTAAATGCTGGATGGGGTGCTAGCACATAAAATTCTCAACCCCTAGTTTTCAAAATTCAATTTAAAAAACACGGCTAATGACCAAACGATGGATATAAGTGACCAATCCGGACCAATCGATTGCATACATTTATTTTTCGTAAATGCTTGGATGGGGTGATGGCAACTGAATCCGCAAAATGGTTCCAATCTTGCAAGGAAATACGATAAACTTCTTTTTAGTTGTTTGTATTTCCAACAAGATAGGAGTATGATGTATTGTGGAACGATTTTCCAAGGTATGAGAGAAATACGATAAGCTTTTCCTGGCCAATCTATAGGCGACCTCTTTTCCCTCTATCCAACAGTGATCTAGTATCCAGCTAAGTGTTAACGTTTCCGACCGTGGATAGTGTCAAACTACACTTTGACAGTGTTTTAAACTTGGGTATATTCTATGTTGCCCTTTTCAAATTTAAATTGGTCACAGTTCGAGATTGCCGCCAACCTTGAGCCGGCCTGAAAGACTCTGGGATATTTGACCTTCTGCCCATTGCAATAGAAGATTTAGTGCTGGGTTCAAAAACACCTTCACATACTTAGTCTCTCTTTCGTCGCCTGACCTGTCTGTGAATCAATTTACATATATGGGAGGGATTCATTTTATTGTGACGTGGAACTCCGCTAATATTTCTTTCGGTATATAGTCGGATAACTCGCATCATACCAACAATAAAATTTTACAATACAAACGTTTTAGGTAAAGCAGAACAAAAGACACTGTACTGCTATATTAACCTTTGCAACTAACTAGCTAATTATTATTTTTTTTTCAAAATGAAATTAAATATATTGATTTTTTAGTTAGCATATGTATGTGAGGAGATTTCGAGTTATAGAACTCTAGTGCAGCTCTAAAAATATATCTTTTCCATGCCTTTATATTTTGCTAAACTTATATTATGCGCAATAGTTCGAAGTCGCCACACACACTAACAAACACTCGCATAGCATATTCTATGTAAAAGCACCCAGAGCAGTGAAACTTTGCCGACAAGCACCTCACTCTTCATTAGCTGTGATTAAGCTTTTGTTACCAACTATTTGGCTCGCAGTATTTTCGTGTCATAGCCCATTTCAACTTACTTTGTTAAATGCGACTGCTTTGATTGTGACTTTCCCCTGAAGAATCGAGGCCAGAATAGGTATAATATTGTAGTTGCGTTGAGGTGGCGGTGACGCCGGTTTTGACAATTCCAGCAGTGATGCTAATAATGAACATGCATTCATCAAAAATGAATGAATAAAAATGTTTTTAGGACTCTTGCTGACTACTGAAGCGACTAATGCTATTATGGTTGTCATGTTCCTAATCATATATATTATTATAGGCCAAATAAACGAAAGTAAAATATCAAAAAAAAAAATATTTTATCAACAGCTTTGGAGTTATGACATGAACATGGTTTCCATGGTAGCTCATTAAAACAAATTGAGCGAAATTTTTTTTAAATCGAAATTTTAAGGTTTCAAATAAACCTATGAAACTGGAATTTCAAGTGGCTAAAAGTGGCTATTTATTTCCCATTGAAACGTTTTGCCAATCGGAGGCGGCGTAAAACTGTAGGTTCCTTTTCCCTTGTGTGATAACAGCACAAATTGGAGGAGAGAAGCTTGGCCAAGCACTAAAAAAAATTAATTTTATTTAAAAAGTGTATTTCTATGCAGGTTCAGTTTTTCCTACAGGCTTACTACAGGCAGAAGCATAGCAAAAGCATAAGCAATACATATACGGATTAGCATAATCGCACAGTTGCTCCCATTGCCCAATTTCAATGGCATTTGTTAGACGCATTCACCTCGCAGGCGTTTTCGGTAACTCATACGCCCTGTTGGACGCCAGTTGGGCATACGAATGCTCAATTGTCCGCTTTGTTTGTTACTTTGGCTTAACACTGGCACTGTGTGTGTGGGCTAATGAGAGCACGAAGCAGCCCAATATTTGCTTAGATAATAGCCATCCGTTTTCGTCATTAACGCGCTAATGGCTGGACGATTGCTCTTTTAAGAGCAGAGGCTGAGTAAATGAAGAGAGGATACAATTGCTCAATGTAGATGCCATCTATTCTAATAATAAACACGACATTAAAAATGCATCATAGTGTGCGTACCTATAAGTATGTTAGTATGTATGTATGTATGTGTTGATTATTTGTGCTCTCTGGCAAGGATCATTAAACACGCAATCGCTATTATTTCTTAAGTCACTCTAAAATTTAAATGCGACAAAGGCAGCCGAGCATTTCAACATTTATTTATTATGTCATAAATGTGATATGAGAAAAGACTTTAACCCCCTCGAAATAGCACAGCATAGTAATAAATGTGTATTCATAGCTGTCGTACGCTAACACTTTGCTTTGCAAATACGACCAGGGATGCGAACCGACCGTAGATGTGTTTACACACAACCAGCTTTATATTAGTGTGTGTGTGTTTTGTCAACACATTCGTTAGCACTCAGTTTGCCATGCCATTTGCTATTCTGCTTATGTTTGGTGAAAAAGTTTGAAGCAAAATTTAACGACCTGTATAAATCATAGCAAACACCGACCAAAAAAAAAAACAAAGACGAAATAGCAACAAAAACACACCTACATACGTGAATATGCACGACATTTTTAAAGGAAAAGCAGCACGAATGAAAATGTCGTTAAATGAAAGTAAAAGCTAGAGTATAATAAAAATGGCATGGGAAAATGAAACGAAATTAAAATTTGTACAAAGGCTAACCGAAATGACTGCAGAACGGCCAAGTAAGTAAAAGGAGAGCACCGAATGCCTGCGGGTACCAAAGGCCACCACCACCGCAAACAACAAAAAAAAAGTACAAAGGCATTTCCTACGACTTTCGAGGCGATAAAGTGTGCAAAAGTCAGCGGTTCACCAGCACACCTACAAAATTTATTTTTTTTTTACATCCCGCATTTCTGTGCGTAGTTGTACGACCCGTAAATGGACAACCGAATGGTGGTATTGTGCCCTCAATGCGGCTGGTCCAGGCCATTTTGGCTGGCAGTTGGCACACTACTGAGCTAGCGGCAAATAAATCTGTCACAAATAAATCCGCAAATTTATGTTTGCTTTCAATATTAAATTTTAAACATAAAATGTAGCATATTTTATGGCGTCGTGTGCGCCAGCTATTACGCTTTGCGCGCTTACCCGTTCTCGAGTGGAGTGAGGCCGACGTTCTCTTTGCTGCAAATCGATACAAATGGTTGTGGAGAAGCTAATTTTGTTAGCTCTTTTGAGTTATATACATACATGAGTATGAAATTTTCATTTGAATGCGCAGCAATTTATGTTAGGAAATTTTTCCGAAAATCGTTGTCATAAAAGAAATTTTTAATGCATATGCAGTAGTTTTTTTTTTTCAAACTACAGGATGCAAAAATAGGTGATTTATACATAGCATTTGTTTTTATCTACCCAACCAGTAGTCATTCGATTTATGAGAGATGATCCCAGTGCCACATTAAATTTGTTAAAATCGGCTTTGTTTGGATTGTGTATTGATCGAAATTTTATTAATTTCTCCAGAGAATTCTTCGCAAGTGTTGTGAAATATGGTCTGAGATGTTTAATGGCCATAAGTTTGTCCAATATTTTAAGGCTGCTTATGGTTATGGCAAACAATCAAAACGAAATAGATTCCCACGTTAATGTTTATGGCCATGGGTGTTATAGTACGGCTCTGGAAATCGTTAAGAGAGCTGCCCATACGTTTGATCAGCTCAGCTAATTAATATGGTTATATGGCTGTAGCCAGGGTATGGAACCACTAATTGGGCATTCAATCTTGCGAAGACAGGACAGCTTAGATTACTCCACCTCGTCTTTTCAAAATAGCTGCGACGAAACGAAATGTAATCGTGGGCGCCAAAAGGTCGTTTTTCGTCTATTCAACGCTCATAAACGACCAACGCAGATCTTTATTATTTGAGAATATCTAGCAGCAGTTGATTGTCCATTGTAGTTTTTGGTTAAATACTTGAAATAAACTGAACAAAAAAATAAAGTGCGCCTGGGCCACTCTGCAGAAGTGAAACTTAAGCTGCTTATTTTTACATTTGTACAGATTTGTACATTTTGGCAGTCCCAGGGTGATGTTGTCTAGAAATAACGAGCTCAGCTCAATAACAAATTTCCAAACAATACCACTCTATCTTTTCATCCCTAGCTCGACCCTTTTCGTTCTAACAGCAATAAAAATACTGATAAAAAATATTGATAACCAAATCGATGAAAATATCGATAACAAAATCTGTAAAATGCTGACAACAAAATCGATAAAAATTTCGATAACCAAATCGATAAAAATATCGTTAACAAAATCTATAAAATGCGGAAAACAAACGCGATAAAATATCGATATCAAAATTTATAATTATATCGATAACAAAATCGATTATCATAACGACAACAAATTTGATAAATATGTTCATAAATATATTAATAACAATATCGATAAATATGTTCATAAATATATCAATAACAATATCGTTTTTTGTATATCGATAGAAATATTAATCAATAGCTATTATTTCATCGATAAAAATATCTATAAACATATCGACAACAAAATCGATTATTATGTCGCTAACAATATCGACCTAGATAGTCTCGAAAATCCTGAAAATCGTATTACCTTTATATTAATCTTCCTTCCTCTACCTTCATCCTTACTTTTATTGGTATATTCATCCTCATCTCTTTCTTATTATTTATCTTAATTTTTAGCCTTATGTTTATTTTTTCTTCATCTATTTATGTAATAAAGTGTTTAAATTTACTTTAATCTTAATTTCTGCCTTTATCTTTACGCATCTTTGTTTTTGTTTTTATTTTTATACCCCAGCGCACTTGTGCACAAGGGTATATTAATTTTGTTCACATAACGGTTGTTTGTAACAGCCAAAACGAATCGAGATAGATATAGACAAATGTATACATAAATGATCAGGATGAAAAAAGAAATCGATTAAGCCATGTCTGTCTGTCCGTCCGTC
>NW_016164997.1:0-3475 GCF_001687245.7 Rhagoletis zephyria | reverse complement strand
GCACTGCGCTGGGGTTTGTTTGTTTTTCTACTCAATCGCTCCGTCACTTTTACGCTCGCGTTTGTGTAGCGAACATGGTCATTATCATTTTAACAACGCTCAGGGAGCAGCTAGAAAAACCAGCAGCGCACTACAAGTGATAAAATGCGCATAATAATTTATGCCGAATGCACGACGACGATTTTTTCCCCAACATACTCGTACATCCTCTCCATACATACATACTTACATATGTACATACTTTTCAACTGCTGTCTCCTCTACTTCTACATATTTCCTGTTCTTCTTCTTTCATCACTTTCTTTTTGCTGACTATATTTGTAGCTATGTCCATATATTTATTTTTTTTTTTTCAATTTCATTTTTTCTTACATCCTTTATGCAAAAGTTAGTGACTGCTAAAGTGTGGGTAGCAGCAGCTCCCTTTGCTTTTGAATAAAAACAAGTTGAGCGCTTAATGACGGAAATATTTCACAAAACAAACGCATCGCAAAAAAGTTAAGTGCAGAAAGGACTACGGCGATTGTGTTGGTGAAGTGAAGATATGATTGCTGAAGGTGTAGACAAACACGTTGCTGTTTATTATTATGGTTATTCGCATTTTCATGACCAGCATACGATACGTACGTTGTTGTTGGGGGTGTGCAGTGGAAGATGACACTTTGCATATTTTATTATGCGTATAATGATCGTGGCAGTGCTAGCTTGTGGAACATGCACGACTGCCTATATTTTCAAATGCCAATTACGAGTAACGTATTATGCAGCCAACTCACGCCAGGTGTTACATAATGACACCGTGAACGATAAATGCTTTGTCGAGATGTGAAATGACAAATGACAAATTTAGAGCTAGATAAAAACAAAAAAAAAAAAAAAAAAATGAAAATAAAAACTAAATATGCATGAAGAGAATGTGGGACTTTCTCAGTAGCAGGACAAAGTTATTTACAGATTTTACAGATTTTGAAACCACTAATAGCATTTTTTCGGAAATTTTCTCCAAAGTACTTTAGGGTCATTTCATGTAAAAAAGTAAAAAAAATACGCATATAAATTTTATATCCCCTAATTATTCCTATTTTAGTAGCAAACACTTGTTTAATAATTATATTTCATTAATTCGTTGAAAAATTAACAAAAAAAAGGTGCTGTAATTTTTGTCTTTGGAATCTATTTCTTCATACATAATTACTTTACAACAGTCACAAGGACCTGTCCCATCAGTCACAATTTTTAAATATTTCTATGACCATTTTATTTAGCAAGGTGTAATTTTCTTAGTTTTTTCAGCGGGGTCACACGAAAGCATAGTATGGATGAAGCGTAAGACCACATATAGGTCATCTTTTGTGTATGTAAAGCCACTCCCACACCAAAACCGTGGTGCGCGTTATCGCATACTTCAAAAGATGACCCTGTTTTTCACATAATACTCTGCACCTAGAACCGGTGGGTGTCGTTCTACCCTCTCCGCCTAATCCAGGGTGTATGGTGTCACCATGCCCATTGAATGGTTTGCAGTCAGGGGGCTTTCCGACTGTACTTTAGCGGTGCCTCCCGGATACCTGTCCGCCTCCGTGAGCAACGGTGAACTTACCACAGCATGGGGCTTTATTGTGGTCTTCCCTTCGTCTCTCTTCTTTATTTACCAGGTCGCAGGAAGGCGTCGCCTCAGTACGCGATCAAAGAAGCAGATGATTATTCAGCCTGTTAGTAGTGCCCAAGGATGATAGGCAGGACACAAACAACTTTTTCTTGTCTTCTGCTCACACAGTTTAGTGCTGAAGACACGGTGAGCGTGAGCATGGAAGTACGGATATATTTTACAATAAAAAAATCTGGTTTTAAAATTAAGTGTTTACAGCTATAATTTATATTTAATTGCACAACGGTGAAATAGAGAGATTTTAAGTGTTCCAGCAGTAACATTAATTCAAATAATAGTCACAAAGAACTAAGAAATTATTTGATATTTTTTTTTAGGGAATTTCATACATATGTTCGTCAAGTATTTATCCAGTTACAAAGAAAAATATTTGAATATTGAATAAGCTTCGACGAGATAGTTATGGTTCACAGTTGATCACGTCTTGCAGGCAAATATCCCACCAGTCACAATGGAATGGCCCATTACTAAAGCAGTCTATTGTATGTACATATGTATCGTTTGTAATGCACACAGTTTTCTGCTAACAGGTATGTTAATTTTATTGTGTATTCACTTAACCCTAGACTACTAATGTTCTTCGGTTCGACGTTTACTACCACTTCCATTTTAGTTATTTTCTCTTTACTACGTGCTGCGATTGCGGTCAGATAAATACGTGCTTTTTGGTTTGGACTATCGGAGTGTGTTTTTGTTTTTATTTAACTTAACTATTCGTCGAGGCGAAGTTGAAACTTATGTCTTAAAATGACTTCGTCGCAGCGACGATCATTAGTACTAACGTATGTAAAATATGAGTGGTATTCACCCAATTTGAGCAAGTGGCAATGACTCTTGACAACTGCCTGGCCACTCGCTCACTTTGGTGAATACCACTATGGTTAGTAGTCTAGGGTTAAACATATTGCTGCATTAATGTTGCAGTCTATTTCAGTATTGTTGTTAAGCTTTGTACCACGATTTTGATTTTTAGGAAAAATGGAAAAAGCAACAAAGTCTAAGTGGTAGAGGTGATAGCTTCTATTTCGGAGATCACCACATCTTTTCATCGGACTTTTTTTTCTAGACTTCAGCCGGGATTGAACCTGCATCATGGATGTGCCAAGTCAGAAGCGCTAACTACTAAACTATGCACACCCCGTCAACCCTTGTTGCTAATTCATTTCCCCTTATTCAACCTACTACTATCAAGTACAGCTGATTCGCTGCTATTTAAACTCGACAGCGTTGTTTTTTTTTTGTATTGTAGCTTATTAACATTTTATGTTTTTATTATTTTTGTATCGTAGATATCATTTTTAATACTTTGAAACGATAATGTTAAAAAAGTAGTAGTTTTATTTGTTTCTTTAAATATTCAAAATATTTTCGATAAATTTACTTTCAGTTAAGATAACTTACCCATAAAAGTGGAGAGTAGCTGCAATATAAAAGAAGAAATAGGTTCAAAACTGGTTGTGCCAACTATATGTGCAGTAAAATTCAAGAATATATCTGTGTTCGAATAGAGAAGTAGCTTACGTCGAGAGGCTGGCTTTAGTATAATGCCGCATTCGCAGCATACGATTGCGATTGACTCACTAGCACTGAACCGTTGAAAAACTTTTGGCAAATAAACTTAGATACTAGCAAGTCAATATTCTTATTAAGTCTTATCAAAAAATTCCTTGTCGTTTAAAGAATAAAGGGAATGCCGCATTATACTAAAGCCAGCCTTTCGACATATGAACACAGACTTACTTACATATGTACAGCCTGTTTCACGAAAGAAATTTAAGTGAAAAATACTTTTTTTATTTCAATTTA
>NW_016164996.1:26536-29237 GCF_001687245.7 Rhagoletis zephyria | reverse complement strand
AGATTTGAATATTTGATTAAAAGCTTGTAGAAAGCTAAGGCCTATGTCCAGTTCTATGTCCCATTCTGTTCCGTTTGACCTTGCTTGTTACAGTTTGCATATTTTCTTAAATATTTAAAATTTTATCCTTAAAACGTTCAATCCATGGATCTAAGCATGTCCAAGTCTATTTTCAATATAACGGCTACTTTAAACAAGTAATTTTTAAGCAAGAAAAAACGGAATTCAATTCTCATATAAAAATTTAAGAGTATCGTTAACGGGACCACCTGTGAGGTAACACAATTCTTTAAAAAAAAAAGAATTATAGAATCCGGTTAACGTGGTCCAAAGTGATGCTTTAACATATAGAAAAAACAAATTCCGATGAATTGATAACCTTCTCCTTTTTGTGATGTCGGTGCTGCCAAGCTTGCACAAAAAAATTTCCCATACCTTCCGGAATCAGTTAGGGACCAAAAATGCACTACTGTCAAAACGACGTCAAATTACACGTCTCCGGGGTTTTTTCTCTAATCATTGCACGAAATTAGTTTTAATTAAATTAATTTAAATTTACTTTCCTATTAAACTGATATATATAAGTAAAATGTCTACAAAAACAAGCACAATCGAACGCAACAGTAGTGGTAACGCGAAGTCGCTAAATCTTTCAGAGATTTGTTCCCGGGCATTGAAAGCGAATTCTGAGTGGCCGGATAAGGTGAGTTGATTCGGGAGATGTTGGTGGGGAGTACTATGCTGTGCAAAGCTCAAGCACCTGATAAACTGGTAGTTAAGGAAAAACGTGCCAACCTGATAAAAACGTTTATGTCACCATTTTCCTATTTAAATTTTATTTTGTTCATTTCAGGACGAATTTTTGGACGTTATCTACTGGGCTAGACAAATCTTCGGCATCCTTTTGGGTATTGTATGGGGTATTGTGCCATTGAAAGGATTTTTAGGCTTAGTGCTGTAAGTAAATTATAAATGTATTATGTATTTATCTAAAAAAAAATTCTCACTTTTTGTGCTTTGTTTTAATTGAATAGTTTCGCTGGTATCAGCTGCGGCATTGTTTACATCTACGCCATAAATTTCCAGGGCATTGACGAAGAAGCCTACGGTGGTGCTTGGGAACTGGTTAAGGAAGGTTTTATGACATCATTCGCCGGCTTTCTTGTGACGTGGATAATTTTCTACACTGGGCTGCATTACGACGCGATAATGGCAGAAAAGGAATTGTCATAATGCCATCAAACAAAACTAAGAATACTGATTTGTTAAAACAGTTGAGTTAAAGATACCTAACAACCCACTTACGATAGTATGCACTCATTTTAAATCTTCCCTATTGATAATCGCCAATAATGCAACAACTCCGCAATGTGACAACAGAAACCGGTTTCCCTCCCAAATATCAAAATAGTTCCTTAAATTAAATTGAATAGCTTTCGCACGCTGTTGTAATGGTTTTGACAACTATTAGTTAATGAATTAGTCTAATTACTAAGCGTAGCCTTAATGCTATATTAAGATTTGTTCCAATCAACAGACATGTTCTGGCATTTTCGAGCATTTTGTTATTGTATGCCACCAACAAGGAATACTATCCATATGTGTTTAAACTTTTTCTATGAAAAAATAAACGATATAGTTTACATCATGGTATAATTCCACCATGGTTTACATTGCGTTAATTCAAAAGTTGTGTATCTTTTTTACTATTTAGGTATTTATTACAAAACTTCACAAATTTTCACTCGAAATTTTATTTCATACCAACTATCCTAGAAACGATTTTCACTAATAGTCCATAGCTTCCATTCCACTACCACCAGTCACATTGCCATTTGGTGTCGTGCCATTCTGACTTAATTCGAGCTCAAAGTTTTCAGGTAGTTGACCACTTTGCAGTATACGTGAAAGCCGCTCAACTTCTTGTAGCGAATTTGCTCTCTTAATTGCATCTCGGATGCGTTGCAGATCTTCTGGATTAGCCATACGCGTTGTATTACCAGCAGACACTTTACCTCCCGCTTCCGCCGCAGCCGCGGATGCATTAAGTTTCGATTTCTTTGCCACTTCTTTCAACATTTCTTTGCCTTGTTTTGTGCGGAAATATTCTTGAGCTTCAGTGCGATCTTTTCTTTTTATCTTCCTGAAGTCGAGCAAACGCAGCTGGGGAAACTTAAAAGCCATATATTCGCGGTAATAGGGTTTTGTTGAAACTGGATTTACAAGTAAACAGAGTGTTTCAAGACGAGGTAGTGACACAAGTGGCTCCAAATCACTCAAGTCCTGCAAATTGTTACCAGTCAAAATAATTGAACTCAAATTCGGTACTGCCTCTTGCAAACCGTCACCAATGCGCAGGATGCGATTGTTATTGAGAAGTAAGCATTTCAGCCGCGGCAAATACGGAATACCATCTAATTTCCGCAGATCGTTATCGGACAGGTCTATTGTATCGAATTGATCTAGTGTGGCACCCAAATTTTCGATTTGTGGTATTTTATAGCCGCGCAAATCCAATTCCCGCTCCCTGCAGGGATTTATAAACTGCATTGATTGATTGATGAGTTCCGGCGTTAGCTTCACCATTTTGTTGAATTGTGTATTGTATATTAGGCAGTGTTATTGATTCTTTTTCACTATTATATGTCTAGTTTTGCTAAAAATTTTATGATTTCTCATATAAACTGCAAAATATACACGA
>NW_016164996.1:7431-25341 GCF_001687245.7 Rhagoletis zephyria | reverse complement strand
TAATTCCACCATGGTTTACATTGCGTTAATTCAAAAGTTGTGTATCTTTTTTACTATTTAGGTATTTATTACAAAACTTCACAAATTTTCACTCGAAATTTTATTTCATACCAACTATCCTAGAAACGATTTTCACTAATAGTCCATAGCTTCCATTCCACTACCACCAGTCACATTGCCATTTGGTGTCGTGCCATTCTGACTTAATTCGAGCTCAAAGTTTTCAGGTAGTTGACCACTTTGCAGTATACGTGAAAGCCGCTCAACTTCTTGTAGCGAATTTGCTCTCTTAATTGCATCTCGGATGCGTTGCAGATCTTCTGGATTAGCCATACGCGTTGTATTACCAGCAGACACTTTACCTCCCGCTTCCGCCGCAGCCGCGGATGCATTAAGTTTCGATTTCTTTGCCACTTCTTTCAACATTTCTTTGCCTTGTTTTGTGCGGAAATATTCTTGAGCTTCAGTGCGATCTTTTCTTTTTATCTTCCTGAAGTCGAGCAAACGCAGCTGGGGAAACTTAAAAGCCATATATTCGCGGTAATAGGGTTTTGTTGAAACTGGATTTACAAGTAAACAGAGTGTTTCAAGACGAGGTAGTGACACAAGTGGCTCCAAATCACTCAAGTCCTGCAAATTGTTACCAGTCAAAATAATTGAACTCAAATTCGGTACTGCCTCTTGCAAACCGTCACCAATGCGCAGGATGCGATTGTTATTGAGAAGTAAGCATTTCAGCCGCGGCAAATACGGAATACCATCTAATTTCCGCAGATCGTTATCGGACAGGTCTATTGTATCGAATTGATCTAGTGTGGCACCCAAATTTTCGATTTGTGGTATTTTATAGCCGCGCAAATCCAATTCCCGCTCCCTGCAGGGATTTATAAACTGCATTGATTGATTGATGAGTTCCGGCGTTAGCTTCACCATTTTGTTGAATTGTGTATTGTATATTAGGCAGTGTTATTGATTCTTTTTCACTATTATATGTCTAGTTTTGCTAAAAATTTTATGATTTCTCATATAAACTGCAAAATATACACGAATCGCAATGAGGACAGGCGTCAGATATAGCAAAAAAAAAATACTAATTTGACAAACCGATTGTCAAAAAAGTAAGTGCAGCCAAGTTCTGGCATGACATTACAGGGTAATATGAAGGAATTAATTCCGATTGGTAACCAGTTTAGGCGGGTAGCACACGATACTTTATATCGCACACCTATATCTTAAGTGCGACCAACTCGAAACAAAAATTTGTTAATTTTTTTTTTGCATAAATTAATTCAAAGGACAATTAGTCCTCCAATTAGTGCAAACATTTTTTTCTTCGTCATTATGTACACTAACTAAAAAAAACCACTGTTATACCTGTTTTTGTATTAATTGCGTTGAATCTGTACTAGCAGTTTGACCGTTTTGAGCCAAGTGGATCAAAAGTGATACATTTTTCGATGAATTTTGGAGGGACACTTCCTTTTAATTTTTTGACTTTTCCAAACGTGTGCAAAAATTCCCGTTGAAGTCGAAAGACTTGCCAGAGATGTTCAAATAGCTGAGCTCTTTAAATAGCTTATGGTTGGAGTTGGTTGGAGTGAATACAGTTAGGATTTAGTAAAAAATATATCATCTTAAGTCGCAACGCGAGTATCTCCGACTTATTAATAATGATAATAATATCGTCACACAAATGACGACGCTCGGGTGTTTTGACGGCAAAAAAGGAAGCGTGAAAAAATTCGTATACTGTTACACTCGCAAACATAATTGACCGCAAAAATAAGTTTATGCGTTTTTCTTCGCCGTCAAAGAGGTTAACGCGTCTTTCTTTGCCGCCACCAATGTCAACTGGCTAACCAGAAAGTAGCACCACAGGCACAAGCTACATATTTCTAGCTACATATTATGGGAAGTTTAAAACATTCTCAACAGTTTTGTATGCGAAAGTTTTGTATAAATTTCTAAAACTAACGCATTCTCGTCTACGTTGGGCGGGTGGATGAACATAAGAAAACAGCAAATATTATAATCTTTATGTAGATTTATTTTTCAAAGTTTTTTTTTACAATTTGAGTTACGTCTTTTATAAACATAGTTTAATTTGTCCTTTTTCGGCTTGGATTCTTTATTTTATGTTTCAAGTTGGTTTTTTTTCTTTAAGTTGTTATCCATTTCAAAATTTCATATCAACTTTTTAAGTTTTCAGTGCAGTAGATTTTTAATTTTTATGTCATTATCATTAAATTGTTAAGGTGGGGACTTGAAATTTACTGTTGTTCAAAAAAAAACTCTTCTCAAAAATAACTGCATCTCAGAACCTTTATTAACTTGAAATACAATTTTAAAGTTAGTGGTATGCCTTTTGAACAACGTTTAGTTAAGTTTTCATGTGTACCTCCAACATACATATGTACTACATTCATAACATGCACCTACCATTTTTCTCAGTGCAATATACCGTTGTTTTCATGCTTCGAAATTTTCTACTAATATTCCAAGTCCTGCGTTTCTCTCAATTTGTAGGTACTCCATGCTTCTCGTTTCAATACAAAAAGTTAACAAAATAACAAAAATGCGTTTGGAGTTTTTGCATTTCTAAATATTCATGTATAGTAAATTTCTTTAATTTATCGCTCTAATTCGATTAACTTTCGGAACACATCGGTAGTTTAAAAATAGTTTTATGAAAATAATTAGTATACATATGTACATACATACATATGTATATATTTTAAGATTGTCACTTTGAATTAAGGTTTTCAGAGCTCTCATCCACTTCAGTTCAAGTTTTGGGATAGCGTTCGAAATTTAATATAATAATAAAAAACGCTACCAAACAAAGGGGACTGTGATACCAAATTAATAGCTCTGATCTAGTAGAGCCTCAAAACTATCGATAGTCATCCATTCGATAGTTTTGATATTTTAAGGAAAACTGTCGATAATATCGTTTAGATCTAAATAACTATCGATAGTATCAAATAAATTTACTAGGTAAATTTCATTTTTTGAAATTTTTTTGTATATGGAGAACCAACTTTACGCATATACATATGTAAGTGAGGGAGAAAAAATAAAATTTGTTTTTATTTTAACAAACCGGCCGTGAAGCTCCATGAAATAATACATGAGGGAATTCTCTTTCTTTACCAAAGAAAACTAATCATTTGATAAATTTTTAATATTCCTTACACAAATCAATTGCCAGCCCCAAATTCTTCAAATTTGACACTTTAGATAAATGGGAATTTCATCACTCGATAGTATTTACAACTATCGATAGTGATCTGACATTGGAAACTATCGATACGATCGATAGTTTTGTAGCTCTATGATCCAGTACTCCATGAACATACAGGTTTTTACACGAACTTGCAGGAAGATACAGGAAAAAAGATCCCGTACTCCAAAATCCTGTAAATGAGAGCATGATTTTTGGAGAGTTGTGTAGAGAATGAAGTTGTAAGATTGTACCCGAACTTTTTGGTTGTTACTCACTTTTTACTCTTTACAGGATTCACGCGAAAAGTATTGCAGAAATGCTTATCGAATAGAAGCAGTTATAATAAAACATTATTTCATTTTATGTTTTTTAATAAATTGTCCAACTTTTGTCAAAACCTTCGTAAAACTGCATTAGTTGTCTGGTTGTATGTACGTATCCTTGGAAATCCTTAGATCAAGAAAACTTTTTGTTCGGTTTATACCTTTCTAACACTTTAATATTATTAAATTTTATATTTTTATTCATTCACTTTATTCTTGGTTATTTAGTTGTTCATAAAATATGATTGGCACTTAAAATCAATCCATACATATACATACATACATATTCTTAATAGAATTATATATCAACATATGTATGTATGTAAATACATACAAGTTTAGTTTAATATAAAACGCGCGCACTCACACACATTTAAATGTTTAAATTTAATTTAAAGTAAATTTTAGTGTTTAGTGTGAAATATGAATCAACATCGGCATTATCATTGAAACACATTACATATCGCATTAGAATTAAATGTTAAATTAAAACTATAAGAATTATATAAATACAAGGTTTTACACGTGTTTTTCTTCATAAAAATATGTAATGAATACACTTTACATTAAAATACACTCGAAACGCAAATAATGCCAAAAAAAGTTAGAAGTAATTTACATAAGCACACTGTTTTTTGCATGGAAGTATAAAAAAATAATTTACATTTCGATTTTAGTATAAAAAATAAGGCGCAGAGTGATTGCACAAATCATAAGCTAATGCAGAAATGGTAGACGCATATAAATTTGAAACTATCGATTGCATGCAATTATTATTATTTTTTTTTTCAAATATACTTACATACGGTATCGGTCATATCATTAGCACCCCGCCATTTCAAATTGATATTGTTTGCCACTCAAAAAAATATAAAACACGTCGGAAAAAAATTGAAATTTGGAGGATTATTTGTTGAAAAGGTTTAGTTTTCTACAAAGTTTTAAACTTGGGTTTATATGCGCTCTGCTAAAGAATGCACTGCAGTTTAATTGAAAATTATTAAAAATAAATAAATAAACATAAACATAAGGCAAACAATATCACTCTGAAATGAGGGCGCTAATTATATGGCCGATACTGTATGTGGTACATATTCTCTAACATATTTTTTCGCACCATTTTATTATTCGTGTAAATTATTGGCTTTTGGTCAATGTGCAATGCCAGTTGGCTGAACATTAAAAACTCTAAATATTTCTTCAAGAAATATTTGTTTCCGTTTAAGTTGTGTTCAATTTGTTTACTACATATGGATGTTCATACATACATAATTGTGCATATATTGTGTATCGGTAACATATATTAATGTTGTCGTTACATAGCTATGCTTCGCTGAAGTTCTGCCATTATTTTCCGCGTATATTTTTTCTTCATACTTCTCACAAATCAACAACATCCTCTTTTGTATATTGCGTATCTCTAAATGTTCGCCGCGTCGAAGAGCGTTGTAGACCTTCAACTAATGTCTCCTAGAAAAGCAATTTGGGAAATAAAAAAAATAAAACTTAGCAGCACATATGTATGTATATGAATTATATATATAAAAAAAAGTATTTATATTTTATTTCCTAAATACATACATGCACATATAGCTCTTGAATCAATTTCTACATGCATTTTTAGGTTCTTCAAAAACATAAATCCTAAGATATTCACATCTAGGGAAGTAATTATTGTTGTAAATTAAATAACAAAATATATCCAGATAACTCTAAACACTCAACGACTGGTTAGGGAAGTGCTGAACAGACAAAAGTTTATGTGATGTGATGAAAAAGTGTAAACTGTTGATATAACCACTTTATAGAATGTAAAATGATCCCTTCTCTAGTTTTCTTTCAATCCCCAGTCCGATCGACATCTAGAATTAGAAGTTTTTTTTAGCAGTGGTTGCTCCGCGGCAGGCAATGGCAAACATCCGAGTGAATTTCAGCCTTGAAAATAGCTTCTCATAAAAACCATTTACCGTTCGGAGGCGGCGTAAAATTGAAGATCCCTTCATTTGTGTCGTAACATCAGTACGCACGCTACAAATTGAAGTGGAAGCTCGGCCAGACATTTAACAAAAGTATAAGCGCCAAATACTTATCTTATAATTGTTATTGGTTACATAAATTTTCTAATACGTTTGTGAACCAAGTAATTAAAAAAAAAAATAAAAATTTGAAAGACAAGCTTTTATTAGTGGTTAATAAAAAAATCGAGCCCCGCACCACCTAACGGAAAAATTTGTTGTGGTTATTTCTTTCCATTTAAGTAATATAACAATATAAATATGAAGCAAATCAGACCATAAATACGGAATTTTCAAATATCTCGACTCCTTTACCGCCCATCTGCCAAAACTTTTTGTGAAGTTATTCCTTTTCACGTATGTAAGTAATATACATTCCGCATATGAGCCATATCGGATCAGAAATATTAAGTGGTGTTAAACCACAACATTGATAAAATTCAAATTTATTGTCAAAACTACTGGGCCTAAAACAAATATAAACATTGTTTTGCCGTTGTCACATACTCAGTAGGTCATAACAATAACAAAGAAAATTGTCACCATTAGAGAGCTTAAAATAAATTTAGAGCATAGTATTAGGCGCAGTAGTAAAGACTATAGTCAGCCGTTGAGTTTTTTCATTGGCGTGGGGATAGGGCTGTTAGTCTCACGAAACTCAGGAAGGCACTATGTTGATACCAGAAAAGTTGGCCAAATCACATTCGAGAAATTTACTCGAAATATGAAACCGGAAGAAAATTCTTTTAAGGCAAGGGTTTGACTTTTTTGGCAAATAGGTGTATCTTAGAGAAAACTCGCGGAATAATTAAAAAATAACTTTTAAAAAATACTTATGTCATTTAAGACCTTACATACATGCATATATGCACATATGTATACACATACATACATATGTAATAAAGATATAAGAAACAACAATAAAAAATATTAAACTCAAAGCTTAAGAATGTTATAACACAAATGTTAGTTAATGTCAACTTATGCATAACGTACGAAACAATAACACAATAATGAGCGTCGAAAGCGATTTTATGTTGAAGCGCGAAAACAATGTTTACAGTCACTTTAAGATTAATAATTTCTTTTGTAGCAATTTTGATGATGAACAAAGAGCAGCAATGTATTAAAACATACCCTTAAAAATTATTCACTCTCCTCTAAGCATTAACATATACGCATGTATTGATGAATAAATATTATGATGTTTTTTTTTTTGCATAAGCTTAGCACCTTTTCAAATTCAGTCACATGTATGCTGTAGCTCCTGCGCTGATAATTGTACTAATATTGGATGATTACCGCATGTTAGACAGACACTGAACAGCAATGAAAAGGATATACGCATGTTATAGTTTTTTTAGACCGCCGTTAATAGGCCATAACACATTGAAAGCGTTTTGATGTTAGCGAATGCTTTTCATTAAATTCATTTTTGGTTTTATAACATTTTCAAAAGCACATTTTTGTCACAAATTAAAGCCAATCTTTGGTTCAAACCTCGAATAAAGTAGAAATCTCTTTGCCCGCAATGCGCTTGAAGCCACCAACTGGAATGCCTAAACTCGAAGCATTGCTGCCACTGCTGAATCGCTCACTGACGCTGGTATCACTTGCATTCGTATTGGTGCTGTCACGGTTGGTGGAATTGCTATTGATGCCATTACGTATGTTGATAATTTCATTTGTAATGAAACTACTGCTGCTGCTGCCATTGCCATTCTCAGTGATAATGGTTTTGGTGAGCAGTGTTTCATGATTGTCGCTGTCATTTGTTGCAGTTGCATTTGCGGCACTTGTCGTAGTTGTAGAGCTGCTGCTGCTATTAGTTGTAATTTTCATGCGTTGAGTCTGCAACATTGTTGTGGTTGTGGTGGTCGTGCTGCTACTGCGGCTACGACTACCGCTGCTGTTGCTACTGCTGCTGGTGCTATATAAAACATTGTTGCTATTTATGCTACTGCTGTTCGTGCTAGTGATGTGCGAAGTGGAAGCTGATTTGGATATCGCTGAGGCGCTGGTGAGTAATGTTCTCGGTAGCGCTTGTGGTTTCATTGGGAGTTCTATATTGTTTCGATTTGCATGCCAATAAAATGAAATAAAGGAATAAGGAACAGATATGTGGCATAAGTAAAAACGAAAAGAAAAAAATAAAGAACGGGAAAGATAAATCAAAAGAATTTAGGTATACATATTTGTGGTGAGAGAAGTACCACAAATAAAAAACTCGTGCAAATGTAAATAAATTAAAAACATTTCACTTATCCACCTAACATTTTAAAAGTTTCCTTTCAATAAATTGGTTTTCTAAACATTCAAAGGATGCAATTTCATCATTTAAGGATGCGGTATAATGAAACTAATATTTTAGAAAATAAAGATAGTTTGCTTACCTAAGCGATTCAGGCCAGCTGCAAGCTCCCGTACAGACTTTTTCTCCAATGCGGCTCCTACGGCAAAGTTGCAGATTATTTTATTTAAAATTTTTAAAAATACGTGTAATAAGAAATACTAATACAATATACTACATACATATGTATGTATGCATAGTATGTACATATAAAATGAGTAAGCACAAATCGTTTAAAAAAATTGCACTCCGGTGGACATAACGAATTTGCCTATGAAAATGTTTCCATTTGTTTTGTGGTTGCTGTATCACATTACTAAGCCTAGATGAAATAAGTGAGTCTATTAGGTGCTTAAGATCACCTTACCGTAGGCCCAGTAAACGTCATTTTTCGACGGATTTGGAAGAAAAAAAAGTGGGGTGTTATATGCGTTGGTTGGAGTAGGCATGTATGTGAAGGGGTGGTTAATACCGTAAACTCGTATCTGAGCACACTGTGCCAAATGAGTCTCCGGCATGCGGAGAGAAACCCAACGACTCGAAACATCTCTTCGCATGTGCACAAAACCCCCACTCAACTGACGCCTCTGTCCCTATGGACAGACCCTATAGAGGCTGCACGCTTCTTGGATCTCCCGTTAGATGAGCTTGACGGCAACGACTGAGAGACTAGCCGATCGCGGCGGAGTTGTTGTAGCCGCTACAACAACAACAACAGCACTAACAACAACCGTTCATTGAATCTCAAACAACAAATGCCTAAATCCATGATGCACTTTCGGTAAACCCTCATAAAAATATGTGCATAAATATATACACTTCTCAAATGTTACATAAAAAACTTACCAAAGTAAAAAGTTGATGGCACCCAAAATCATGCTCACCTAGATTGATGCATCACCCTACTCTTCGGGAGTTTTTCGCAAGGCAAAAGCCGCGGAGCTACAGCCTTTGGGACTCTGCATGGCCTATGCATACAACCTGGTCCTCCCCCTCACACTAAGTTAATCATATACAGTCCAACAAAGCGACTTCGTGCGGCATTACTAATGACAACTGATGCTTACGCGTTCTTAAGACAATAGGATCTATGTATAATGGTGTTCACATGAAGCTATTTTCCATGCAATTTTAGAGGCGATTAGTTGAATTAAAAGTTGGTCGTACCCCAACTCCATTGGAAACGATTAGTTGAAAGGCCGTTCACGCCAGGCGATTGTTGGTTTCAACTAAAAGTTGCCTGTAAAATCGCCTCATGTGAAAACCGTATATCCGGAACGACCCAAATTTATATCTGATCAAGGACTGTTACTAACTAAAGCAATATTACCCAAAACCTCTTTGGGTAAATTTTTATGATATGGCAGAAAATAATAACAACTTATTCGTACGTATCGGTAACAGTCACGTCTATATAAAAAGAATACTACCAGATTGAAACACGGTAAAGGACTGCCACTCCTGATCAAGAGTTTTTTATATTGTATATACATTATTATCCGATACTTGTCAGATACAAAAAATTATGATATTAAAGCATAGCTTACCTGTCGCGTTGCCAACATTGTTGCTGCTTTGACTAAACGATAACGATTCGGCATCTAAAATATTGAGTGATTAAAATGAAATTTAATTATTTAAACATAAAATATTTACTTCATATATATATATGGATATATACCTTCGTCTAGTTTCTCTGGCGTTGTCTTGCTCGAATCACTGCCTTGAAAGTCATTAGCACCAGGCGCTTTGGGTTCACTACCCACCACTGACCAGGGACGTGGTTTCTGTAGGATAATTGGTGTGCGTATAATACCATTTGTTGTCTTCACGCTGATGCCGTCGACACCTGTGTGACTACGAATCGAATCGCTGCTAGGTGAACGCATCTTATTCTCTCGTTCCGGCGCTTTCAGCACAGAATTCGTGTCCTCACCCGTCGCAGCGGTGCCACCTTCAGTGCGCATTTTAACTAACGGCGATTTTCGTCCAATCAAGGGTGAATACTTTTCCAAATTATCTGTGGAACGTGAACGTGTAGTCCAGGGTATGCCTGAAGTTATTAAAAAATACATATGTACTTATATGAGTATGTGTCGAGGACAACTAACGAAATTTTATGTTTTTCCATTTACCCTTCAGTAATGGTGACTGACGATCCAACTTGATCGGCCTGCGTTCCTCCAAGATAGGTGTGGTCTCCTCGGATGTCAAATGACCGTTGCCATCGCGACTCATTGTCGGACTATCGACAAACGATAATGAGCTGCACTCTTCAGAGGTGGGTGAAATGAGTGGCGTCAGTGTGGTTGGCGTTACTGAACCGGGACGGAAGAATAAATCCAAACCCTCGCCAATTTCTTTGGTGCTCGGCCCGGCGCTGTTATCAACAGCAACGAGTGGTCGTGTGGGTGCGCGCGTCTTTGCGCGTTTCGGTCGCCCTTTAACCAAGTGCTGAAGTTGAAATGATGCACTGGGCAGTTCTGTTATTGAGTCGCCGCATTCATCGACACCCAAATCATCCATGGCATTGCCACTGCCAATGGTGGTGCCTGCGATGCTAGCGCCTGTACCATTCGAATCACGCGCTGAAAGTTGTGTTGAGGAGCGATGGGAAGAGGGCGATTCAAGCAGATCGGGTATATGTCCCAAGCTCAAATTCTCAACGACGGACTGGGGACGCACTTTACGCGCAACCGAACGACGCTTGGTGGGCATATGTGGTGTGGCCTGTACAAAAAAAAGGAAGGGAAGGAAGAGAGAAAGTAATGATGTAGTTAAGTGCTTTACAATCGAGAAAATGGGACAAGTGTGCAAACAAAACGAAAGTAGAGCACAGTGAGAGAGAGATGATAGAGAAAAGCCAACGAGGATTTGCTGAACAGTTTTAATGTGTAGATATATGTACATATGTATGTATATACATATTTTTGTTTCAACACAATAAAAATCTTCAGCTAATCCTCTTTAAAAAAAAACTGAAATAAAGTGTTAGGATTAGATTAAGTGTTAATATTTATATACGATGCCTTTTAATCAAATGGATGCGAAATGAAGGTTGACTGTACGAAAGGCATTGATTACAAAAGGAAAAAAATTAAGTAATTAGAAAAAAATCGTACTGATACCTTTGAGTGCTTAAAAGTAAACATCATTTATTGCAATCATAAAGGAAATTGTGAATGTTATGTAAATCATACAAATCAAATTTAGTTAATGTTTATTTAAACAATAAAAAATAGAAAACAAAAAACGATAGATTTTATAAAGACGTGCGCCGGGTATACAAGGTTCGGTTTCGAGTGAACTTATAGCATAGACAGATGGTAAACCAAATGGGAAGAATTATAGAAATTGGATAACATGGTCCAAAGTTATGCGGTAGCATATAAATAAAAATATCCCGACGAATTGATAACCTTCTCCTTTTTGTGAAGTCTGCTAAAAAATTTAATTAACTTGAAACTATTACATGAAATACCATAAAACGAAAAAATAAAAAAAGTAATTTTTAAGCAAAAAACATAATCGACTCCAATTCTCATATAATACTTAGGAGGACCGTTAATAAACCAAATTAGTATGGGACAAAAAATTACACTAAAGATAGCACAACGCCGAAACCGGTTTGTCTCCAAAAGAAATTTTCTAAAAAATTTATTGATTCAAAGATTTAAATTAACAGTTCTGTATAGTTTTTTTTAACCAAGTTTAGCACAATTTTTTATATCGGTGTGTTTTAAGGATTTGATATACATACTTGTAATTATAACTGTCTTTAAATTTTTGATCAACTAGTTTTTGGTTGGTTTTTAAACTAATCTAAGAAAAACCAATACTTAAAATAAAAAAAATATATCGCTCATTTACTAAAAGACTGTATGTACATAAATATTTAGATGTATAAAATGCAAAATAAAAAATTATGTATAATTACTGCACAGATATAATATATGTATTTGATCATGTATAAAAAAAAAAACTAGCTGCATCCAGTGCAAGCATGCCAACTTAAAAATGAAGCGAATGCAGGCAGTTATGCACTTTAATGTCTTTAATATGAAGCACACTACTTACAAGGTTCAGATATTCCAATTTCTTTATGAGTGAACATTTTGTGGTTTGATTTGTTTTGTAGTGTTTTGGTTTTAGTTTAATAATTTTTTGCGTTTTAAGCATTTTCGACAAATTTTGCATGTAGGTATGTGAAGAATGTTGGTTGTTAATATTTAATTTTGACCTCGAATTATTGGTGGAAAGGCAAGAATGTTTAATGAAAAAAGAATATTTATTAAAAAAAAAATGTTTTTTTGAATCAATTATAGTTTCAAATGTATAAATGTAATTATAGAGTTCAATGATTTCAAAAGAAACGGAGCCCGTTATTTAATGTTTTTGGTGGAGAGATAAGCCAAGGTTCATACAAACATTCATAGTACATACATACAGCGAGAAGGAGATGCAATGCGAGTGATGAAGATTGCGCGTATGATTTTTTTTGGTTTTTTTTTTTTTTATTTTTGACGTAGAAAGGGGAAGACACAAAACAAAACACAAATGTTTTAATTTAAATTGAATCTCTTTGTTCATAGATATATTTTATATGTATGTATGTGTTTATAGATTTATGATTACGATAACTGCTGTTAATTTTTTGAGGAACAATATATCTCTTTGTTGCTATCTAAAATCTGTGTTGTGTGATCTATGTTTGGTATGCAGTGTTCTACTAAAAACTGCTTTACATTTATTTTAGCTAACATGTATGTATAAGTGTAAGTGTGGGTGGATATATGAGTTTGCAATTGCTTTATTTGTTTAAGACCATTTGCGAGTGCATGTTGCAATTTTCTATATTAACCTATATCTTTGTGTGCGTACATATGTACATAGGTATATGTGGTTTATTTGCTACGTTTGGCTGCCGTGTTCCGTAGTGTTTTCTTGTTTCATTTTTAGGAAAATATTGGTATACATTTATAAAGCTGTAATAATTACTAAAAGGAGTTATATGAATTCGGAAATTTAGCACCACAATTTTAATTTAATTGCCACATTTTGCTTAACAGTACGAACAATTCAATTAGTTTTGTTCAATGCTGATTTAGTAATTTTTTATGTTTAATGGGAAATGCTATGAAACACGCCTCGGTTGTAAAATATACTATATGCAAATAGTAAACTATGTAGCTATGACACTTTTGCTTTAGTAATATCTAATTGCTGTCTATGCAAGTGTGTGTTGAGGTTGGAAAAACTTACGGAGGGTGATTCCAGACCCATTTTGGGTAAAACAGAACCGCGTCCAGGGCGTATTATCATTCCTTCACCATCCTAGAAAACGTAAAAGGAAATGTATATTAGTTTGGAAATACTAAAGAGAAAGATTTAGAGAGAGCAGCTATTGCACAGGAAGTGTAATAGAACAAAACGTATTTTATAAGAGTCTATAATTTTTCTTAAGTATTTTGTAAAAAAAAATAACAAATAGAAGAATATAATATATGTATACAAGGGGGAAGCAAACTACATACATATGTAAATGAAATATAATAAGAAACTAAATTCATATTAAAAATTGCAAATACATCAATGCTAAAAGCCTTATGGGTAATTCCATGTAAAAGAGGAAAACGACATACATTTCAAAATATATTAATTATGCCTATTTCGGTAGTGACATATAGCTAACCGACAACATTTTATTAATCTGTTGAAAAATATTAAAAAATAAATATAAACCAACATCGACATGCTGAGTACGTGCGATTTGATAGGAAGCGATCTAAACTCAGCACACTTATATTTGTGCGACCGCGACAGCGACACTCATCTCGCTTTTATATCGTATCGCGTGGCGTATAAGTTCCGGTGACAAAGTTATACCTCGCGATTGATCACATTCTAGAGTCAAATGTCTCACCAGCCACAATGGAATGGCCCTTATTTAGCCCGATATTTTTCGGAAACAAAGTTTTTCTTTAGTTACTCCATTTCCAGACATATGTACATTCATACAAAGTATATTAAATAAGGTGTGATTGATAACTTAGTGCGGCTCTTTTGTAAGGGTCTATAATGTCAAAAATTATACAATTTGAGAAAAAATATTTTCAAATGGGCGAAATTTTTTTTCAAGGAAAGTAACTGTTATGTTTTTTTGTCAAAAAAGTTGATAAATAATCGTTATTTTTCCATCGATAGGTTTTTGATCAAAAATTAGGAGTTAAAATTTTAATTTTCTTTTTTTTTTTCGATCAAACATAGCAGTTAAAATTTAATTTAAATTTTTTCGATCAAAAATAAGTTAATTTTTGACTTATATTTTTTCGTTAACTAATAACAGTTAAGATTTGAATTTTATTTTTCGGATCATAAATAACAGTTTACGTTTGACTTTAATTAGTTTATTCAAAAATAACCGCTAAAATTGGACTCGTTAAAACGTTTAAAACCAGATGAAGTCGTTAGATTTTTATTTTTATTTTTGATAGAAAAAATTAAAGTAAAATTTTTACTGTTATTTCAGACTGGAAAAAATAAAAGTTCTCATTTCTGATCAAACACATATCGATGAAAAAATTACCATCATTTATCGATTTTTTTTTTTAAGAAGAAATGTATTGAAAATGTGCCGATATAGGGCGTGTTTGGATCGGCAGCTGAGATAGGGCATTTTTGAAACGAATTCTGAAATAGGGCGTTCTTGAAAAGTCTTTTGAGATAGGGCGTTTTCGAACTGACTGCCGAGATAGGTCGATCTTCCACTCAGCAGTCGATATGATATGTCATTTGAACAAATTATTGAAACTCCACATATGATATGTCATCTGAACGTAAAATTTTCCGTTCTTTCTGAATTTGAATGCCAGTCGGCATTGGAAAGCTTGTGCCATTTAATGGATTTTACATATTTTTTAAAAAAGTTTTAAGTTAAGAAAAAATTGGGCAGTGGGGGTAATGTTCAGAAAGACTACCCCATATACATATTTTTATACATAAATAAACATATACATATAGTATGTATATATGTAAGCTTTCTTAAACCGACACCAATATTGCAATATTTACTTTGTCTTATCAATTTACTTAAAGTGAAAATTTCAAACTGGTGGTAATTTTCTAATTTTTTTTCTTTTTAAACAAGCCGGGTATTATAGCTAACGAATCAGAAAGCAAATGATTCAAATAGCTTTATAAAGTAAGATTTTCATAAAAACCTTCGATTTGTAAAGGATTAAAAGCTGAAGTAAAATTTGTTTGTAATGCCTACATTCACGGTTGACACTGTTTTCGCAATTATTATCTCTCGGACTCGTGTTGACGGGTGATTCACTTTATTAGCTATGAATTTTTGGGTGAAGTTCACACAATTTCCCATTTTAACTAGCACGAATATAATTAAGTTTGATTGAGTTATTTGGAAATAGACATTTTACTTTAACACATCCTAATACCAACGCAAAAGGCTCCTTTTTAACATTATTTGTGTTGCCACCGCTTCTTTAGTTACCACAATATATGCACACCACTGGAGATATTTTCTACTAACATGGAGTAGGTTTGAATTAGTATTTTAAACTCCTTTGTTAACAGAAATCTTATTGAGCAGCAGCAGTATATTGCGCATATTATCGAATTTTTAACGGATATTATAATCAAGATTGATAAGAAATGGCGATAAGTGGATATAAAAGCATGTTTGACCGGAGCGTAAGATTTTTTTGTTTTTAAATGGAGAATGTACATATTTAGGTTAGGTTCATCCCCAAATATGTTCGCAAAATTAAAAATGTTAGTATAATTTAGTAGCAAATGGTGAAAGTTATTAAGTGGGATAAGAATGTATATCGATGTTACCTTAATTCACAAAGGCCCTAACCGACACTTTTTTTCAAAACTGCGTTTTTCGCAGATTTCGGTAGGATGTATTCAAGTACACCTACAGCAAAAATTTTGAAGTCTTAGAACCAAGAACAACGGAGTTATATGCCACATTTTAAAAAACCCCTCCCTGTTTTTGGTACTCATTTTAGAATGTTTTTTGCTTCTGTAAAATAACAAAAAACGTTGATTAGGGCCTTTGTGAATTAAGGTGACGATATATGTCTGTAAGTATTAATTGTTGTATATTTTTTATTTTTCAACAAGATAAAAACAACCGTGACTAAGCAAAAATGCTGCATCTTACATATGTATGCACAACATTTGTATATAGACCCTAAGTAAAGGAAATCGACGTACCCTCTTTGCAAAACCGTTTGATACACCACTGCCGACAAATATTTATGAAACCAATATTAAGACAGACGCAGTGCAACGCACGATAAATGGCCAAAGTAGCGCTGAATAAGCGCTGCCACATAACAGCGAGACATATAGAATGCGTAAGAAAACTAAGATATCTGCAACACAAAGCGACAAATGATCATAAATAAAGACGAAAACGAACACGAATACAAATGCATATACGAAGAGAGGCCGTCAAGTTTTGAGCCTAAGTACCTTTGGGGATCCTCACAAAGAAAACAAAACGCCGAAGAAAACAGTTGAAGAGATGTCTACAATGTATGGGGAGTCTGGACCTTCATTTACCACCATCAAACGTTGGAGCCGAGAACTTAAGCATGACAGGGAGTCGCTGGAAGATGTCCCGGGTTAGGATGTCCAAACACTTCCGTCACCACCTTTTTTTTTTTTGATTGTGAAGGTTTTTCGTTCATCGACTATCTTTCTAAAAAAAAAACTACAATGAACGGAGACCAGTAAGCCACATTGTTGACAAAAGTACGTCTAGTGGTTGTCCAAAAACGGAGAGGCCAAAGGAGTTCAGTTTTTGGGAGACAATGCACCCGTGCATAATAGGTGAGTTGCGAGGCGTGCCCTGGCCGAGACTGGATTTGAAGAAATCAACCGCCTACAATACAGTCCAGACCTGCCCCCCAGCGATTACTTCCTGCTCTCTAAATTTGAAGAAAAACCTCCTAGCACGAAGATTTTCGAGTTAAGAAGAAATGAAGGCGGCAGAAGACTAAGACGGCGAATATTTTTTCACTTAATAAATATAAGAAGTATATTGAAGTAGAGTGACTTTTTTCTATGAGTATGGATTTTCTTTCAAATATCTCCATACCAAAATATAGTAATCTACCACAAATACTTCGGGGATATGCTGTATGAAAATTTGCAGTACGTGTGCCAAAATTAGATATGATGGGTAAAGCGTTTTAGGACGCAACTGCAGACATACATACTATATAATTTTTGTTTTATGCATGTATATATTCTCGTCTCAAATGCAAAAGCCCGTATCTAATAAACAAATCGTAAATTTTCTTATTGATTGATTAGGATACATTTCATCGAATTACAATTCCCCACAAAAATTGTTGTATGTATGTAATAGATAATAGAAGAGTATAGATAATAAAAGAGTATAGATAATAAAAGAGTATAGATAATAGGAGAGTATAGATTTATAAATATGTAGGCACTGGCGGTGGTAATGGCATTGGCAATGTTGTACCAATGTCTTATCATTGTTTTAGATTTTTTTATTTCTCCTAAGCCGAATAGTGTTTGTGTGGTCCGTTGAGGTAATGCTCTGCGGCGAATATTCATAACGTCCGCCATGGAATTGCAGTTGTTTTAGGCGGCATGATTCATTGTATATCTCAGATCACAACATTTAAGTGATAAACTAAAAGTGGTTTTTATACCCGAGCGCACTTGTGCATAAGGGTATATTAATTTTGTTCATATAACGGTTGTTTGTAACAGCCAAAACGAATCGAGATAGATATAGACAAATGTATACATAAATGCTCAGAATGAATAGAGAAATCGATTAAGCCATGTCTGTCTGTCCGTCCGTCTGTCCGTCCGTGTACACGATAACTCGAGCAAAAATTTAGATATCTCAACGAAATTTGGTATGTAGGTTTCTGTTAATCCAAGGTAGGTTGGTATTGAAAATGGGCGAAATCGGACTGTAAC
>NW_016164996.1:0-7331 GCF_001687245.7 Rhagoletis zephyria | reverse complement strand
GTATTTAATGTTCGGCTCCACCCGAACTTAGACTTTTGTTACTTTTTGTTAACTCGAATTGTAATAGTGTTCGCAAAAATTCCAGTTATTATTTGCTTGAAACATTAGCTAAATTAATATTTGAACATTTCTTACTTATATGTGNTTGATACACCCCGGCTTACCATCTAGCCGTAGGTTTCGGAAAGGTGAAAAAACATATATTTATTACTTGCGCCGGGTATTTAATGTTCGGCTCCACCCGAACTTAGACTTTTGTTACTTTTTGTGAACTCGAATTGTAATAGTGTTCGCAAAAATTCCAGTTATTATTTGCTTGAAACATTAGCTAAAGTAATATTTGAACGTTTCTTACTTATATGTACATCTACATATATTTGAATAGATACATACATACATATTATATACTGTCTTATCAACATTCAAAAAAGCGATAATGTAAACAAAGTTTGGCTACACTGTCTTTGCATATGTATGCAATTACACATTAGCATAGTAATATATGTACATATATTGCTTTTCACGCTAAGACTAAAGATTTCAGAGAGAAATTTGCGAACAAAAAAAGTTAAAATATCACTTCCTTTTATTCATATATTTATATGTACTAAAACTACGTTAGTGCATACATCAATGACCAAACGTATGCATGTAACTATACTTGGACGTTCATGTGTGTAAGTTTTGTTATGTAGAAATATGCATTGCATTAGAGGGCCATGTACTTAGAATTACGTGCTATTGGAGTATCGCCTTCTAGGTACTCACTTTAGTCAAGAAATATCAACGAGCAACGCATATTAAATAATCAATTGCCAAATTTCATATGAAATAGTACATAGTATCTACATACATATGCACATAAATCAGACCTTCCATCGATGATGACAACATTGTAGGACAATAACAAAACAAAATACGAAAAATGAGTGAACACAACCAAACCAATGCAACGCGTGCAAAAAGTATGTGTAAATAAAAAAAAAACTGTAGAGCTGATAAGATACCGAGAATTTGTATGGTTACCGGTGATGCCTTATCTAAACAGAAATATTTATACACATACATATAAACGATAAAACCTTCGATACATACATACATATGTCGACTAATACTTCAACGCGGGGACGAAATTTATTAAAAAAATAATAATATATATTATAAAAAACATGTACATCTCAAAGTCAACTAGTTTTACTTAATTGCCTTACTTTTTAAAGTAATTAAGGAACTTTTTAATAATTGAGGTGAGCTTAGCTTCAACATTCCTCATGCACACTAATATACACACATATGTACATATATGTAGGGACGTATGTATATGCATGTAGTCGGCATCAATGCAAGAGGCATTAAATGGTACATTTGAAATTTTATTGAACAAGCAAAAACTTTTCCTAATGCTTTCGGGCCAATATAAAGATGTGCATAAACCTCGTGTTTTTTTTTTAAATTTGTGTTTGAATTATTAAATAAGATTTTAAAACAGGATTTTTTGCATTGATAACGACGACCATATTATGTACATATTCCCCCCTATTCTTTGCTGTTATGAAGCAACAAACGACGTAATCTACTACTATTCAGTCTATATCTCTTTGCAATTGAAAACTTTCTAAAACCTTATAAATAAAATATACTTACATGACTCGAACGGCTGCGCACAATATCAGGCGTTTGCGGTTCATCGAGTAGCACCGAAGGTGAATCAGCAATACCCAGGCCGCGTCGATAGCGCGTAAGCGCCTCCAGCACCTCATCAGTGGCGCGATCTGAGATGGACGCCGCCAAAGATTGTTCAATTTCACTGCAATCAACATAGAGTGAGTTAGAAAAAATTTGTTTGCGCGTAAATATGTAATTTAAATACAAAATTGTTTAAATATTCAAAAATGCAAACGTAATCACTTTTTCAACGCCTGCCTATCGATTTGTACGTCCTCAGCATCTTCTGTTGGCGCACTAGCTATATTCAGCTGCAGTGTATCTTGCTCGGGCAAGGTGGTTGCTTTCAATAATTTTACGCTAGCATTATCATAACGAACTTTATAAAAATCTTCATCATCTTCTTCATCTGCTTCCTCTCTAAGTGTTTTATTTGGTATTTTACTACCAACCCCACGTCCGCCACAAAAACACCAACCACACCAACTGCGCCCCATTTTGTTTGGAAACCGTGTTCCTTTTTTGTTGTTGTTTTTGCACTTTAACTTTCAAATTTAATTCGAAATTTGTACCACTGCGCCCTAACAGCTGTTTTAATTACGCATAACAGCAGCTTTGGCCGCTCCGTTTATTTTCATTATTCTACTTGATCACACGGGCGATGTAGGAGTACTGGGCAAATGGTTAGCTTCGAGTGGCACCACCACATCGCCAACTGCTTCGACTTGAACAGATCTACACTTTGCTCCACGCTTTCAGATAGAATACTGCGAAGTTTTGTTTGATGTTGTCTTTTACTGTTGTTGTTGTATACAGACTCAGCTTTACTTGACAGTTTCTACATAGACAAATATTTGCAATATAGCAAAAAATAAATCTGAGCTAAACGGGTTCATTGTAAAGTTCTTTATTCACTTTTTTATTTCTCGCACTTCTTGATTTCATTTTCGTGTTTCTGTTTAACTCGTTTCATTCCCCATTAGAACATACTGCACTGGTAGTGCTTAATCTTATCTATGAGCAAGCAATTTACATATGAATGTATCTACATTTGTATAATTTTAAGCGAGCGGCTGTGGGTGGGTACAGGGGAGCTCAACTTCAAATTGAAACAGTGGGATTTAGTGAAAAAGGAACAGATAAAAAAATTGTAAATATGCATAGTTTTGTGGAAAATAATAAATACTTCGCAGAGTAATTCGAAAAACCCCACTGAAATGCCAAAAACTTAAATTATTCGTTTAGGTTTTTTGTTAAGAATGTTGCTTTCAGCTTAATATGGTATTAATTTTAGTGTTCTTTTGTAATTCGACTGTTTTTCAGCGCACCTGTGAGTCAACTAAAACAAGAACATCTCTTTGATATCACTGGAATAATAAAATCATCAGCAGAACATATCTCAAAGTATTAAGCTTCGCCGTTCAAAAGCTCGAATCGTTTTGCGCAGTTTGGCTCAGAATGAAAGCCAAGCTTTTTCACATCTAAATCGCGCACCTCTCTTTCGTCATCCTGCTTCTCTATCTCCATCTCTCTCCCCCTCTCTCTCATTCTCTTATCAAAAACTCAGCTGCAAGCTTAAAAGCAAACGTTATCAACTCACCCCACTTTGTTCATGATCTCGCTGCCAGCATTATTCAGCAAGCAACTCTGTACAAAATCTTCTGGCATCTGTAGACGTTCACTAAGCGCTTTGCGTAGATCTTGCACGACCATTTGACTGCCCAATGTTTTGGGGCACTGCTCCACTGCAGTGCGCAACATTGTCTCCAACGTCTCTTCCAAATAACCTTGTATGGTATAGCTGAGATCACTGGCGATACGCGTCAGCTTTATTTCGATTGGATGTGATTCGCAACGTACTGCCTCTTGCAATTTTGGCATTAGCTGTTTGCAATTTTCCGCATCGTCGATAAGTCGCTGCACTGCGACGAATCGCTGCCCTTTGCCACCGAAATATTGTCCTGTGTTTCGGCTACTAGTTTATCAACTAATTGATGCGTTGAAGATAGCAAAAAACCATGTTGCAGGCGGAAACCTTGTCCATTAGTGCGTTTTAGGCCATTGCAATTACGTTGCAATAGCTCTTGCATTTTGCGCATAATCGCATCCGTTTTCTCTGGATGGTTTTTCATATGCGGTGTGATGTCAAATACTGGATATTGTATGGTGCGCATACTGTGATTGTTTTCTAAAGCGTAAACGATATCAGCATAACCTTGTGGTGTTATATTATTTTTATCCATGTAAATTGTGCGCAATTTGTTGTTGATTTGTAAAGCTTTTGCGAGCAGGCGGCTCCCACGTCGCCCATGTAATTGCCACTAATATCTGAAAATAGAGGAAAAATATATTAGATAACAATCGAAGGTTCTGCCAAAGGCATACAATAATATGCCGAACTTCCTCTAGCTATTGGAATAGCGAAAAAAATTTGCTATTTAAAAAATATCTGGAATATGTTTAATGACTATTATTAACTTAATGCTGTGCCGCCTTTTTTTAATGAGAAGTTTATGAAAATATACGAACAGTTGAGTATTACATACAAATGTATTTTTAATAAATTTTTTAAAAGTATCAGTGGAGTATGCATATTTTTCCACAAGCTAAATTTTTTAGACATATCTAAAACTATGCATACAAGGTTTAGGGCGGATGAATATTCCACGTAAAAAGTAAAAAAAAAAAAAAATCTAGAATGAAACCTCGATTTTTTAGGTTTTAGCCCACTCATATAATACAGTGGTTTGTGCTACACACCTAATTTTTGCAAACTTTGATTGCTGCCAAGCGCATTAATAAAATCGTGTATATCGTTTTTCAATTTATTTTCGGAGATCACCAATTCCGCCAGTGGGAAATCATCTTTTTGTATCAAATTGACCAACGCATCCATAACAGTGGGAATATGTTTCAATTTCATGCCTGTCAGACTGCGCGTCATATAAAGCGTGCGTATCGATGGGTTCTTTGAAATCGCTGTTAAAACGGGAGCTAATTCGGCATCCAAATCTGTAAGAAGGAAAATATTATTAGAAATATATGTATATATATACATATGTATGTATGTATGTTTAAAGAACTGAAAAAAAAAAATTTGTAGTTGCCATTTGTCGATGAACTTACTATTGTCACTTATGTCTAAACTTTGTAGAACCCGTACGCCATGTATGCATGATTCTAAAACATGCGCACCCTGGGCACCTAACGTATTGCTACTTAAATCTAAGTACAGCCCAGCTGTGGACTCGTTGCACGCCAAACCGAGTAGTAAATTTCTGTGAAAGAAAGACATGAAAACATTATGTATTAAAAGTATTAATAACAAATGGAGGAAAATTTAAATAAAGTCATCGTGAAGTGAAGTATAATAGTACTTAATTTTAAATCGAATTTCTAGAGAATATATACGTGTTGATTGCTTTTGAATATTCGTATTTTTTTCTATAAAAATACCGTCGCAAGTCCTAACCAAACATGTATATAAATTACAATTTCAAACTATACACAATTTAGGAAAATTCAACAAATTTTCAACAAAATTTCACATTTTTAATCTGAATATTTAGAAAATTTTTGGGTATGCAATTTTATAGCCCATACAATTTTAGTGCAAGTGAAGTGCAAGTTTCAAACTGCTAAAACATCCCGTTGATTTTTGAAAACTTTTTTTTTGGTGACGGATTTTTCCATATAAGCATGCATTTCTTATGAAATAAAATGCGGAAGACCGTTAGCACAAAATTTCAAAAACCAACCGCCAGTTTTTGTAAATTGCACTTGTTATATAAAAAAGCGCAAAAGCAGTAGCCAAAAAAAAATTCTCAAAAATCAACACGTTTTTCAGCTGGTTGAAACTTGGACTTCATTAGACTAAAATTGTATGGGCTATAAAATTACATGCCCAAATATGTTCTAATGATTCAAGTTAAAAATTTGAGATTTTTATGAAAATTTGTTGAATTTACTTAAATTTTGTATAAAGTTTGAAACTGTGATTTATATATTTTTGGTTAAAGCTTGGAAGGTATTTTTATAAAAAAAAAAAAAACAAGAAAAATTTAGCTCGAAAAACATTACGAATATCTGTTAAAAAAATCAACAAGTTTGAGTCACTGTACATACAAATAATTGAGAATTACTAAAGAATAAAGGTATTATAAATAAACCTCGTGATTATTTTGTAATATGCCAGTTCAAGATCAAGTCTGGTTTTCAAGTTTTTTTTTAACAGGAGCTTGGGTAACTTAGCCTCAGAACGAAGAAATAATTCCCAGCATATAAATTAGGCAGGTCTGCTTAAGTGCAGCCATTCTAAAAGGCCTATCCAAGAAGGGCTGAAAGAAGTAGACCCATGCATGACTTCTAGAAGGGATTTTTTGATTTCAAATTTACGGGAATGTGTAGGTTTTTATTATTTAACTTACAAATGGATTTTAATATGCATTTACCTTAAAGAAGTATGGTTTTTATGAATTAAAGAAGCAGATTTATAACAACTCTTCCAAAAAGCTTTCTAAAATACGTCCTTCAAAAGCCCTTCTGGAAGCCTGTCTATGGGAAGCGAAAGGAGAAACCCTTTAATTTGTGCAACTTCATACAAAAAAAGAAAGCAGCAAGGAATGCAAATTGCAAGGCCTCTTGACTGAAGGCCTTTTGGAGAGCTTTTAGCTCCAGAAGTTATCTACTGGGTTTAGCAAACTTTAGCTCATTAGCTTCAGATTTGATGCAGATTAAAGTACATACGGTACAGTAAGGGACAAACAAACCCGAAAAGGCAATATGAATTCTAACTCTATTCTTCTTTAATTTCCCGTCTAATAGTTACTTCCATATACTCGTATAAATTTAAGACTTTTTTAATCTCTTTTGATTTGTTATTTACTTGAGCGCTTCCATTGGCAGTTTACAACCGGCAATATTTAAATGCTTTAAACTTAATGAACTCGTGAAGAACTGCTTGAATGATGGCGGTATCTCTTTGCCCTTTTTGGTGCTAAAAGAATTATGGGAAACATTTAAATGAGCTAAATGCGTTGCACAACCGCGTAAGAGAGCACCAAATAACTGTAAAAAAGAAGAAATTTAAAGTTATTATATGAATAGATTTAAAACAAAATTCCATATACTTACATTCTCCAAGGTTATATCAGTCGATGAGAGATCCAAATGTTCTAAAACATTCGGCTGTGCCAGAAAATTATGTAAATTCTAAAAGTGAATGTAAATAGAAAGAAGTNAAATACCCAGCGCTTTATTAAATAATGTATTATATCTTAAAGAATTTAGCCATATTGCGGAAGTTAAGTAATATTGCGAAGCCTGAACCGAAATTACCTTAGGACAAACCGAAAAATACGTTAAATTTTTATATGGCAATACAGCCGTAAATAAGTCTTCAAAATTTGGCAATTAAAAAGAATTCAAAATAAGCAGGCCATTAATGTTTTTAAACGAGTGTTAATAACGCCATTAGTTTTTGTCAAATACCGAAAATAACAGTTCAACTTGGCCAAATATTTTTTAAAGCCGAAATAAAAGTCCTTACCAAGTAATAAACATACCGCCTATCTAAATTAAACAAGTTTAGTATCACATGAAAGGGGACTAAATTAGTTTTAAACCTGAAATGTCTAAACGAGGAAAGCCACCTATTGAAAAATATT
>NW_016164995.1:25363-29238 GCF_001687245.7 Rhagoletis zephyria | reverse complement strand
TAAACTTCACAAATATGTTGTCTTTTATGCCAGCGTCCATTGCCTTTAATGTGAACATTATATTGAAAACTTCCTAAATTTATTAAAAAACCATTATGATTTTTTTATTGTACTTATTTCTGGCACTCCTTTGATTCAAATATATGCAAGAAAAATGCTTTAAAGTTTTTTCTGCCGGGGAAAGGGAGTGACACTAAAAAAAACCGTGAGATTTGTTCATAAAGGATCCCGAAATTGCGAAAATTTCCTCGGAGGACTATTTGGTGATTAAATTTTAGCTCCAATTTTTGAATGATTATTGCAAAACATGGATATTTAATATTGGCAATAGTAAAAAAAGTAAAAAATAGTAAAGTTATCTATAGATAAGTGCGTCAAGTACTTTTGTTCATGTACATATACAGTTTTTTTCATGTACATATACAAATTCGAGGGTTGCTTAACCCTTTCGCTGCATCTTTTCATTGCGCCATGCAAAAAATCTAATTTATTGAGAAACTCTCTGTTTTGATCCCCAAAACCGTTGTCGATAACAGTTTTTTCGAAATTCGACGGTTAGACTTTTATGTGTGTNATACAAATTCGAGGGTTGCTTAACCCTTTCGCTGCATCTTTTCATTGCGCCATGCAAAAAATCTAATTTATTGAGAAACTCTCTGTTTTGATCCCCAAAACCGTTGTCGATAACAGTTTTTTCGAAATTCGACGGTTAGACTTTTATGTGTGTACACGTTTTCATTTATTTCAAATTGTATTTATTTACATTAAAATTCAAAATTTAATATTACTTATAAGTCTTGAGTTAAAGTAGACAAACATGTATAATGGATTATGNCCATGCAAAAAATCTAATTTATTGAGAAACTCTCTGTTTTGATCCCCAAAACCGTTGTCGATAACAGTTTTTTCGAAATTCGACGGTTAGACTTTTATGTGTGTACACGTTTTCATTTATTTCAAATTGTATTTATTTACATTAAAATTCAAACTTTAATATTACTTATAAGTCTTGAGTTAAAGTAGACAAACATGTATAATGGATTAAGATCAAATTAATTAATTCAATACATATGCATTAAAAACTGAACTGAAAGTATAAAATTTCATACATGAACTTTAAATATTATTTACATATAATAATAATAACAATAGAAATTAAAATATAGTTTAAATTTACAAGAAAATATCTTACCATCGGTTTAGTTGTTGTAGTGATAATCCTTGAAGCAATTTCGAGTTCCATTAGGGATGCACAAGTGAACACCGCACTTTGAACATTTGAATCTGGAAAATCCCGAACATGCTTTCAACTTACATCTGTTTTTTTCTTTCAGTATACTCCGGCCAATGCTGATTTTCATCATATCGGATAGAATCTGATGGTTCCATCCGCAATTTACCGAAAAGATGGAATATCAGTAGGAGTAGCCCAATACATTTCCAATCTAGGATAATTAATTGTCCCAATCATAATCTCTAAAGCTATGAATTTAAGAAATTCTTCTTTCGTCAAATTGATCGATCGCCCGTTTTCTAAAAGAGTTGCCTGGTTTGTAGCTTGAACAACTTCTTCAAGAAAGGGTTCCGTGAAGTACTCCAAAAAATACTGCACAGGAAGCTTTACGTCCTTTTTTGAGTAAGATTCAGAAAAATCTGCTTCAGGAGTTATCCACGAAGTCTTTTTCCATCGAAAATCATCTTTTTTCTTAAAAACTTCGATTGCAGTATGGGTTTCTGACGTATGGACTTCTTCAGACAATGTCCTTTCATCATCGCTATCGCCGTTAATATTTTGAATATTTATGCTATGTTGACCTTGCCGAGAAAGTTCCTCCATAATAAAAGTTTCATTTTTATCAAACGCGTCTAGTAAATTATCTAAAATATCTTCTTCTTCCGAGTCCCCAAAATCTGAAACATCTGAGTTCTCAAAATTCTTCAAAATTTTTTCAATTTTTTTTCATTAATTTTTCTCGACATTTAAAAAAAATTAAACAGTACAAAAAATATAACGTCCGAATGCTGCAAATCTCAAACGCGAATGAATTTTTCTTGCGATGAAGTGCAAAATAACACCTTACAGTTAATTAAAATTAAAAAATAGAAATAAGCAAAATGGCCTTTTTGGGAAAAATGCAGTGCGCCGAAAGCACTTCTCAATAAATGGTATAGTAATGATATTTGTATCACAACAGCGATTTTTTCAAATTTAGAATACTCTTAANAAATAAGCAAAATGGCCTTTTTGGGAAAAATGCAGTGCGCCGAAAGCACTACTCAACTGGTATAGTAATGATATTTGTATCACAACAGCGATTTTTTCACTTCAAACAACTTCAAGTTATAATATTACATAAGAAGAAAAAAAAATCGCAAATGTGAGGGTTCACGCCTCTCCAAAGTTGAAAGTTGCCATATAGCAACAATATCGCTAAAGGGTTAACATATCTACAACCTGCCCTATGTCATTAATACGGTCTAACGAACGTTAATAAATTAAGCAAACGAGTTGAATATTAAAATATTTCCTTGCATTTTTTGCAGTGTATGTGTTAACCTGTTGAATGAGGCCATGTCATGTCCTTTATTGCCATTATTACACAAATGCCATTGTGAATTGTGATACAAAAATAAAACCGAAAGTTTCAATGTCCGCAAAAGTGGCTAATGTGTGGCATGCAAGAACAAAGGTGGTAAGTGGCCTAACACAGGGAAAGAAGACTCGGTTACTAGTGGTATAAAAGAACTCATGGTAGCCGCCCGCTTACTGGCTAACAGCCACTTTCATTCATACGCACATACTTACATACACATAGATGCATTTATACATTCGGAGGAGAGTTGAGTGAGACTATGAAAACAAACTAAACTAAAAATAAATTTGAATGAAGTGGTGTGATTTACTTTGCTTTAGAGGCAGAGGTTGTAGTGTGAGGTTGCAAGTGTTGCCAACACTTTGTGGCGCAGGTTTTCTCTACGCCATTGGCCAAATAACTTTAAAAGTGTGCATGCGCGGTTCGCGCTCCTGCCGACAGTGTGAGCAGGTGGCGGCGAAACGAATATTTTCATGGAGTGAATTCCCATACACCGAAAGGCACTTAAGCGCACAAACCTCCACCAACGCCGGAACTTTTAATGTACTCAACCAAACATACATATGTATGTAAATATGTACCTAAATCCATGTGTCATAAGTGTGCGTTTTTTTGCTGCAAGGGTGGCGGTTGCCATTTTCCATTGTGTGCGTATTTCCGTTTATTTTATTGCGCTCGTTTTGTGTGCGGAGGTTTCATTTTCAATTTCATTTCCTTTACCTATTTAAACAATTTTCTATGAGAAAGCATTCTACTCAAATTTTGGAGACTTGTATAGCACATGCGCGCTAAAGCATTTTACTTTTGGCGCCAAATTATTAAAAACGCAGTTCCTATACATAAGTATGCATGCTCTTGAATTAAAGGTTTGAAAAAATCTACAGACGGGGCAAGAAACGCGTCCGCAACAGCTGACATGTAACGAGCGCAAATTAGGTGATGGACCAGTGGTGGGGGAGACACTCCGTCATCGAGTACTTTCCTACAACCCAGTCGACGGGAGAGGAACTGGTACGACGCACATTGTTTTTTTTTTGCCTCTGAGCGCTCTTTATGGAGCTACGCCATGGTCTACGATTATTATTAACCGACTTCCAAAAAAGGAGGAGGTTATCAGTTCGTCGGAATCTTTTTTTTTTTTTTTTTATGTATGTTACCGCATAACTTTGGACCACGTCAACCGATTTCGATAATTTGCATCGGAAAGGTAGTGTCTCAGATGTGGTCCCATACTAATCTGGTTGAGATCCGATCAGTGGATCATGAGATATATATATATAT
>NW_016164995.1:10757-20328 GCF_001687245.7 Rhagoletis zephyria | reverse complement strand
GCGTATTGGCATTCTGCAAAACCGCGTAACTGACATTGGCTGCCAAAAATTGGATTTGCTAACACAAGCTCTTGGCTCAATACTTATCCATTCGTCCTGAAATATACTATCCAGAAATGCGATTGATTTTTAAAAGAGAGAATCATTTTGAAATATGAGTGTTTTTACGCTCTAGAAAATAATTTCTACAACTTCCCATACGCGGTTTGGCATTTTGCTGATACGCGGTTTTGCATTTTGTTGATACGCGGTTTTGCACTTTAAACGACGATTTACATACATATATACATATCAGTATTGATTACTGTATTTTCCTAAAATAAATAAATAAATTGTACCAAATTTTGATTGCAATTATGTTTCTAATATTTAGTTATTGTGTACAACTTGTATTTAATTATTTTTCCTAATAAAGTAAAAATACTAAATTATTATTAAATTAAAATTTAGGAACAATATTACCTTTATTTTATTTAAATAAAACGTTACATACTTTTACATCAGATATTATATCACTTGAAATTGTATCAAAAAACTACAATTGTATCGAAATTATCAACACTGATACATATATGTTCTTTTTACATTTTAAAACAAACAAGAAATAAATAAATGCAGGAACAGTCTTAGGCACAGAGATGAGATCATTTAACATTTTTTCGTTGTATGAATTATATACATACATGTTATGTAACAATAAGTTTAATTTGTTAAAAGTAAATTTAAATCAATTAATTACACATGAAAATTTGTAGCAGCTGACCACACATAGTGCGGGTCATTTTTGTTTACAGGTTCCTTGCATAACATTATGCGATTGATACTGTCAATCTTAAGTTTATTTCTTAGTTTATCAAAGAAAGCATTAAAAATTTCGTTCTGCAGCTGCAGAATATGTGGTAATGAAATTATATTAAAAACGAAATTAGCGAGATACATGAAGCTATTTTCATTCATTTAATTTTTAATAGAATAAACTTTTTCCCAAAACATATCAGTGTCCAGATCGTTGGAAATATCAAGCTCATTTTGCCTCAGTAAATTCCACTGCGTGGTAGTTATATCAGGACCGCAATCTATGAGATGTGGAAGCTTTAACAAAAGAGGTAGAATTGGCAAATCTTCTTTTTAATCTACCTTAGCTGGTGTTATTATTTGTAAAAGTTTTACATCTTCACGCTTGAAATCAGATCTAAAATTTATTTATTTAAGAATTTCAGAACAATTGATATTACTTTTCATAAACATCACAGCTTTCGTTCCAACAAAAATGTCAGATATTTTAGTATGATCATTTTCATTTTTTAAATCAATATTAATATTGTTAATGATGGCATCTTTTTTAATAAAGTTACAGAAAATTAAGACATAATGTGCATATAAGTATGGCAAAATATACGATAGAAATAAAAAAATAGCATTTGGTTTTGCAACACATTCCTTCTGCCAGGTCTGCGGATGGCATACCGTTTACTTCATAAAAGTAGGAAATAGGAACAAAAATAAAGTTTCAAACTATCCCATTGCTCAACTATTCTTAACACACCGCTTTCTAGTGAAGCCATCGTGTTTGAGATATTTCCAAGATTTTATGGGGTTTTACCGAACAGTAGTCCTGAAAATCCTTCAGTTTATGTCTCCCCTTTGGACTGTGAAAAAATGAAAAACTAAATATGTTGCGGCACAGTGTCTCAATGCTTTTCGGCAATTTTTTACAAGCGTACCCTGAGCAAAGGTGAAAGGTGACATGTACGCTTTATATAAAATAAATCGGTTTCTGCACTCAATAATGTTTTCAGCCCGTCCAAGTCTCCAGCCATAACATTGTCTCCATCGGTGGCCAAACCAATTAGGTTTCTTATTTTAAAAGCCAGGTAAATGTTTGAAAGGTGCAATTGGCAAATATTTATGTGCAAAATGATGTTTGAAATATATATTTTTATAATTAAGAATTTAAAAACTTAATTCAACTATCCGACCAAAATCTTACTTTGCCTACCAACTTACCAAATGAAAAAGAAACGACCAAATTTTGTTGGAAAAGACCAATATTGGCAACACTGCCGGACACCGAGCTCGGTGTGAAGACCCATATTCAGCGCTGTCAAATTAACGATTTCGTCGTAATTTTGACGTTTTTTTTTTAGCTCAATGACGTTTTGACGATTTTCCTCCCGTAATGACAATTTTTTATTTTATTTTTTCACTTAATTACATATGTACACATTAGGGAGATTCAGAAAAAAATTTTATTTTTTCCTCGGAACCATGCTCAAAAGTACTGTAAAGTTGAAAGAGTGGTGAATTCGACTTTGACCTCGAATAACTTTTGACCGAGTCGAACTATCGAAAAATTACTTCAAACCTTTGCTTTAGAGCGTTCAATTCTCTACTACTCTCTGACCTTTACAGTACAACGTGTCGTTCGNAATGATGTTTGAAATATATATTTTTATAATTAAGAATTTAAAAACTTAATTCAACTATCCGACCAAAATCTTACTTTGCCTACCAACTTACCAAATGAAAAAGAAACGACCAAATTTTGTTGGAAAAGACCTATATTGGCAACACTGCCGGACACCGAGCTCGGTGTGAAGACCCATATTCAGCGCTGTCAAATTAACGATTTCGTCGTAATTTTGACGTTTTTTTTAGCTCAATGACGTTTTGACGATTTTCCTCCCGTAATGACAATTTTTTATTTTATTTTTTCACTTAATTACATATGTACACATTAGGGAGATTCAGAAAAAAATTTTATTTTTTCCTCGGAACCATGCTCAAAAGTACTGTAAAGTTGAAAGAGTGGTGAATTCGACTTTGACCTCGAATAACTTTTGACCGAGTCGAACTATCGAAAAATTACTTCAAACCTTTGCTTTAGAGCGTTCAATTCTCTACTACTCTCTGACCTTTACAGTACAACGTGTCGTTCGTGAAATATAAAAATCAGAAGTGGCAAGTAAAGAAGTATAAGTTTGGGTGAAACCGAACTTTATATACCCGGCGCACGTATTAAATATCGTTTTTTCAACTTTCAGTAAACTGCATGATAAGGAAGAGTATTTTTCCCAATGTCAAACCGTTTCAATAATATGTTATGCTATATTGAAATAATTGGACCAAATTTGGTGGAAATCGGTAAGGCGGTTGTCGATATATACTTCTGTAACCATAAGTGGGTGGTGCCAAGCCGATTTAACAAAATTCAGTATTCTTGTGTCTTGTTAAAAGATCGTTGTAAGTTGGCATCTTTAGTTATTGAAAGATCGGAGTTTTCGTGTTTCTGAACTTTACCGTTATATGGTAAGTGGCAGTAATTTCAAAAATGTTCAACATATTGCTTTTTTGCGGCAAGGTTGCTAAAAGTGCCGAGGTTAGTAGAAATCGATAAGCCGGGTACCGAGATACACATATGTAGGCGTAAGTGGGCGGTGCCACGCCCATTTTCCAAAAGTTTCCCTAAAAATCATTTTGTGCTAAGAGGTCATTGTATTTATCGATTTTGAGTAAATTAGCTTAAATAGTTACTAATTTATCGCAGTTTTCGTATTTCTGTAAATTACCGTTATATGGGAGGTGGGCGTGGTCCTTGTCTGATTTCAAAAATTTTCAACGAGTTTCTTAGTGAGGCCTTAAGCAATGTTCTCACCTGATTGGTAAAGGGATTACAGAGATACAGCATTTAATCATATCTATATATAATCGTGGGCGGGGCCACGCCTATTTTCCAAAAGTTTTATAACTATCTTATTTTATGCCGAAATTCTACTTCAAATACCAACTTTCAACAATTTGTATACGGTATTTGCGGAAATATCTTAGTTTTTACATATTTCGAAAATAACGTTATATGGGAGGTGGGCGTGGTTATTGCCCGATTTCGCCAATTTTCAATCCCAACCTACCTTTGTTAAAGAAAGGGCAACCTACTTATCAAATTTCGTTGACATACCTAAATTTTTGCTCGAGTTGTCGAGTACACGGACAGACGGACGAACGGACAGACATGGCTTAATCGATTTATTTTTTCATTTTGAGCATTTATGTATACATTTGTCTATATCTATCTCGATTCGCTTTGGCTGTTACAAACAACCGTTATGCGAACAAAGTTATAATACCTTTTTGCACAAGTGCGCTGCGGTATAAAAAAAAATATTTTTTTCCTGTATTATTCTTATGGGATATCGAAAAGTGCGATGCGGACATTCTTAATATTAATATTAAGGGCTTATATTTTCTGAGACTTATTTTGGCGAAACTTTTGAACTTGGTTCCGCGGAAAAAAAAATTACTAAAAATTTCTGAATCACTCTAGTATATATGTATGTATGTACAAAATTTGTTGAAGGAAAACGTAATGCAAAATACAACCTTGCATTTAGCTAATTTTGTTCTACAACCGTATTTTTAGTTATATTGAATTTGTTCTAGAATTCTAACCAAATCGTTAATTTGCACTGCCACTCATTTGAAAGAGGCAGAAAAATAGCAGAGGGAATTTGTTCAGTCAAGATTATCTATCAGTTAATGTTACACTTTAAAACTGGATAAAAATCTTCAAAAATTTCAAACCAGTGGATTTCAACAAATTACAAGTAATTTTTAGCAAAAAAAAAAACCGACTTCAACTCTCATATAAAAAAAAATATATATATATATATCTCATGATCCACTGATCGGATCTTAACCAGATTAGTATGGGACCACCTCTGAGACACTACCTTTCCGATTATCGAAATCGGTTGACGTGGTCCAAAGTTATGCGGTAACATACATAAAAAAAAAAAAAAAAAAAATATTCCGACGAACTGATAACCTCCTCCTTGTTTGGAAGTCGGTTAAAAAGTAGTTGTGGTTTAAATTGTAATTTTAAGTTGTCGTTAAGAATTACAAATCAACTTTTAATAACCCAAATGGGTTTGGTTTTGTAATGTGTGGTCATATTTATTGTATGTAATTTTCTATGTATTTTTTTTTTTAAGTATAATAAAGTAAAATTGGACTTTTTTTTGCCGAAATGACGATTTCTTTTTGGGGTAAATTGACGATTTTTCAGCGAAATCTTTCGGCAACGCTGCCCATATTGTTTCTTACGTTTCATTTGATATCGAAATTTACAAAAGATTGTTATTATTTTTCACTACGTTTGAAAAAAAAAAACGATCTCTGGTAACGGTTCAAACATCAGCCAGGGGAGTGGATAACATTGGACGGTGTCCAAACGGTGAATTTTTTATTGCTGTCATATTTATATGTATAAATACATACTACATTATTTTGTTGCTATCCTACACGGTTAAAAATTTCGGTTTAAATTTTAAACTTTTTGGACTACATATATGACCAAACTAAATTCAGTTTCAAATACAAACCTTCCAAGTTTAAAAAAAAGAGAGCACATATGTTGGGTTTAGAATTTAAACAGTTCGGTTTAAATTTTAAACCCAAACATTTTCATAATTAAGAATAAAAAATAAAAATTTGGTTTCATGCTCATGGCATTGAACCCGGACAGCCTTAGTAGCAGCAACCAATTGTATCAAGCATCTTTGCATACTCAGCTACAGCCACGCATGTAAATGTGCTTTCATATGTTGAGTTTGAATCAACACCACATTTCGCTGTGTGAAAACATTTTCTATTTCGGTTTAGATTTTAAACCAAATTTTCTATATATGAAACCTAGAAACTAGAATTAAAACATTTTGGTTTGATTTTTAAACCACGAACTTTTTGGACTAAAATTTAAACCAGAATATATTAAAAAGTGCTTAAAACTATTGACTGGTTTAAAAAGTAGACTATAAAAGATTAAAAAATGCAGTAGTTCCAGCGCGGTTTAAAAATTAAACCTAAATTTCTGACCGTGTACCTATTTCTCCCCAACATAAACATACATATGAAGCGTAGCCGCGAATAACATTGGAAAACTCTCGCTTCGGATATGGGCAGTTTGTAGTTAGTGTAAACGAACATATCGACACGGGATTTTTAAGAAAGTTCCGAGAAGCATAGAAAAACCTTCGATAAAAAAAAAATTTTTATCGGGTACGAAACTATCCTATCTTTTAAGTTGGATCATTGGAGAGTTCATTGAAAACGGTTACGCGGTTTCGGAGATTAGCGTAAACGAACACAGTGACACGGGATTTTTATATATTAAGATATTTCATTCAGTAATATAAACCGTCTAAATAAAAGCTTATAATTTCGTGAAAAACTTGCAAAAATTCAACAACTGTCAAGCTTTTTAATCAGAATTTAAAAAGATTATATTAAAAAACTTTTTAATATACAACGCCTTTATAAATGAACTAAAAAGTAGAAAATAATATTTCTCAGTCCCATAGAATTTGTTTTGATAACTTTTGATTTTGAAATTTTTGCAAAAGTCATTATAATCCATTTATTTCGTTCATAATTCATGGGTGTGCTGTTAACAAGCTTATGAAATTCTAGTAAAATATGTGCAACTTTTGAGCGGCTAAAAGATCGCATTGATTTTTAATAATTGGTTTTGTTGACAGCATTTTGCACTTTTATCCATATAAACGTGAATTTCTTATGGAAGAATATGAGCAAGACCGTTTGCAAAAAAAAAGAAAAAAAGTCAACGCCAGTTTTCCTAATTTCCTAAAGCTATTTATATGAAAAACCCGTAAAATCCGTCAGCAAAATAAATTATTAAACACACCGGCCCAAAACAAAAATTAGTGTGATGTGCATTTGACCGGACCTACCTATGGTTATGTATTTCGACCCGCAGAATCCGAATTTGAAGTCAGTTTGGTCAATATACCTCCTAGATTTCGAGAAAACTTCAAAAAACCGTAAAAAATCGCGAAAATCGGCAATAAAAACGGGTTTTTGAAGTTTCTTCGAAATCTAGGAGGTATATTGGCCAAACTGACTTCAAATTCGGATTTTGCGAGTCGAAATACATAACCATAGGTAGGTCCGGTCAAATGCACATCACACTATTTTTTTTTTGTGTGCCGGTGAAATCAATGCGATTTTTTAGCCGCTCACAACTTGCACTTATTTTATTAGAATTCTATAAGCTTGTTAGCTTGAAAAATATCATAAATATTAAAAACGAAACACTATTCATCCAGTTTTGACCGCCACTGTATGTGAAAGCGCCAATCTATTATTATTTTTTATTATACAGGTTTATAGCCCATTCAATTTCAGTATAAAAAGGATCAGTCCAGCGCCTTCGTCTTGATCTGCAGGATGTGTCGGAGCCACAGCCGCTAAACTTAAACGTAGAATACGTGATATTATTAAGATTCTTTTTTACTGTATTGAATTGAATTTAATAAATCAATATGAATTGCAAATTATTAATACTTAGCAATAGAGAAGCAGATCCACATTAACTTCAATCATATGTACCATCAGCTTATAAATAGATATATGCCATGAAGTGTATCACTACTACGATTCATTTCTATTTCCTTTCATACTGCAGAAATTTGTAAAACTTTTTATATTAGCCTAGGTCCCCGTATAAGTATTCTTCTTCGTGTTCGTGCTCGTCTTCGCATTATCTTCATCTTGGGATTTGTGCATAAGTTAGCTAAAACTTCTGAAACAGCTAGCAATCCTCCTAAATATAGTCAAGAAATAAACAAATCTCTTGCGTCTGATGTTGTGATACCTACATATTTCATGTGCCTGATGAATTAAGTTAAATTTGATTTTTTAAATATGCAACAACGCTCCTAAATATAGTTCAGAAATAAAGCCTTTTTAAACCCATTTCATTTGATACCCATATTTTTAATAATCGCTTTAACTTATTAAATAATTTGAGTTAACATTTTTAAACAGGGGGCAACCCTCTTTAATAATATTCAATCTAAGAATATCTTATCACCTTCGGTTCACGTCCTATTTTAATATTTCATTTAACTTATGTATACTTTGATTAAATTCTAATTTTAAAACTGGTGGCAACCCTATTCAAAATATCTTAAAACCAAACTTTGTTTAACCTTATTTTGACTGACAAACATATTGCGATACATATATAAATTGTGTATATAATTCCCTTAATTTGAGTTAAATTTAGTTTCTAAAACATATGGCAACCCTCTTAAATAAAGTTAGGAAAAAAACATTTTTAACCCACGACAATTTATACCCATACTTTAATAATTCATTTGACTTATTAAATAATTTGAGTTTAACTTTTTACCCAGGTGAAACCCCTCTTTAATGTCATAAATGTTGAAACTAAATTTGTCTTAGTACTCCTTTATTTGACGCCAATATTCCAGTATTTCATATAATTTAATTCAATTCGACTTTTCAAAGATGGCAATCGTGCTCAAATTATTTTTAAACGAAAAATTCGTTCAACCTTTTTCGTCTGACACTTGTATTGTGTTACATATTTAAATTATCTAATACTCTTAATTCAATTTGAATTTAATTATAAAATCAGGGGCCAGCACTCCTACATGTAGTTTGGAAATAAAGTTTCTTCAAAGCAATTTTGATTTATATTCACAATTGAAGTAATTCATTTAACCTATTGCTTATATTGAATCTAACTTTGTAACAAGGTGGCAACCTTCTGCAAAATATTTTCAAACCACAACCGTCTGACATCCATATCAGGATATACATTTCAATGTCCTGCCCTTATTTAAGCCGAAATTGCTTTTTGAAACAGGTGGCAACCCTCCCACATATAATTAAGAAATAGAGCCTTTTCAGACCCATTTCGATCGATACTATTAATTAGATAAATGATTTAACTTAAAAATAATTTGAATTAAATTTTGTTATCAGGTGGCAACTCTTTTTGAAAAAATAAGTAGTTTTTGCACATCCACAGGCCAAGCCCTTTGACACCTCATTTTGTAAAATCGAACGAACGGTACAGATCTGATATGACGAAAACGTTTTCGCGTATTATGCATTCATATGTAGTACACACATACATACATACTTATAGATTACTAAAAGAAAAGTAAATAATTAACTGCAATCAACATATGCGATTAGGTTATAAATATTGCGCCATCAGTCCCTCGAAAGCCGAATTACCTACACATACATACTTTCTGTCTCCTTCTCTAAGGTGATCAGAATTTTTTAACATTCCAGGACAAATTCTTCGCATTGAAAACACACAAAAAAATATATATATATTTATTTTAACACATAAATAATGAATAATTTAACAATTCAAAGTTTCTCTAAAAAAATCAAACCATAACACTGGTCTACAAATTTCAACTTTTTTTCTGCGAATAAGACGGGACCTGGTGTTTCTGAACGGATTTTTCGTGCTGAACACGAATCCGGGGTCAAAAATGTCCCATCACGTCACGTTTTCGAGAAAAAAGGGGTTGAAACCCCTAAAAACAGCGTTTTTGGCCATTTTCGAAAAATTATAGAGCTGAACCCTGACGTGGTACAAATTTTGCATATATCAGAAATTAAAGGCTAAACCGTGCCCTTTCGAATGAGCCCTATGCCGAATTGATCGCGTGCACCCTTAAAGCAGGGGGTGTATTTGTGTTTAGGGGTGCAGGAAAAATTGATC
>NW_016164995.1:5963-10732 GCF_001687245.7 Rhagoletis zephyria | reverse complement strand
GTATCTCGCTAACCGTTCTAGCAATTTGTACCAAGCTCGGTATGGTTATTGTGCTTGCCACATAAAAGCAAACCGTTGAAAATTGTTGAAATCGGACTAAAATTGAGGCCGCTTTCCATATAACGGTAAATTTCAGAAATGCTTGAAATTTCAATATTTCGAAATTTAAGGACGCTAATTTACTTAAAATTTATACACGCCGGCTTATCATGTAGCGGTAGCTTTCGGAAAGGTGGAAAACATATATTTAATACTTGCGCCGGGTATTTAATGTTCGGCTCCGCCCGAACTTAGACTTTCTTACTTGTTAAATATAATGATTGTGTACGATTAGGAAATATGTAATATTATTCTCAACGATTTTTTTTTTGAAAATTTCATCACTGCAACATGTTTTATACTTGAAAAGGAGGACATTTGTGCTCAAAAGGAGGGCAGAGAAGGACAACATTTTTGAGGAGGAAAAATCACGTTTGAGGAGGGCAATCCTCCTCAAAGGAGGACGGTTGGTCAGCTTAACTTCTCTCACTTTCAACCCATGCACATGTTTGCAAAATGATGACTAAGTGATTTTGTATGGAAACTCATTTATGCCCATATATTTGAATAAAAGAAACATGCTTAGAAAATATCAACCAATATATCCCATATACCAAACGAAAGGAAAAAACTTGAATTTTTGACTAAGGAAAACAAAAACAAAATCATTCGAGCGGTTTTCGTGAATTTTGGTACTAAAAAATTTGCTATTTTTTCAAAAATTTTTTGCCATAAAATGGTCGATATTTGTTGAGTTTATATACAATTTGTACACCAAAATATTTCTATTGCTCCAAGGAACCTATATCCCGAAAATGAAAGTTATATCTGCAAATCATAAATAGCTAGAGCACTTTAAAAGCTCAAAATTGACCCCAAAATAAGCTAATATTTTCCGTTACGACAGACAGGTTTGGAATTTTGTCTTTTAAACGCCATACTTTTCTTTAAAATCGCTTCACTAGTTCTCGTGCAATAAGCATTTTCGTGAAGCTCTAAAAATTACAACTACCACATTTGAGCATAGCCTCCATATCGAAACGTAAGACCTATTCTACGTCAAAAAGAGCAAGCTTCAAGTTGTTAAAAATTTGCGCTGATTTTTAATAATTTATTTTGCTGACAGTGCCGTGAATTTTCTTCAATATGAGCATTCTTTTTTAAGTCGGACGGATTTCGTAAAAAAAGTTATGTCATGTCTCCGATTCGCTTCAAATTTTGTTTGTGGGTTTTATACATGAAATAAGCAAACACGTGTTCGAGGAATTTTTTCTTCTTTTTTTTCTTCGGAGATATGATCTGTCAAAGTTTGCATTTTTTCGTGATTCTGACTATTCATGTAGTTCTTCAAATCGTTATATCTCGGGTTCTGCTGATCGTAGAGACTTTATCTTAACGTAATTTTAAAGCTCATAAACGGGTTTAACACTTCATATATATAAGATGGTCAAGATATTCCTAAAGCTAGCTTAGCTATTAATGTTGAACTTTTTGAAGTTTATCCGCATATGAAGACCAGTAAATTAGGGATTTAAATTTATACCATCGTAATCCTTGTTTAATTCTCTATAAAAAACGTTTTTCAAAAAAATGGGGGTTTTTCAAGAACTTTTTTAAAAATATTTTTCTTTGTGATGAGATGGTTTATTTTGTTAGAATCAAAACCTTTTTGTAATTTTTTTTCGAAAACTTATGTTAAGATATATTTGGTAAGGTGTTAAACATCGGGCTTTTGCAAAAAGTAAAATTTTATTGCGGGTTCCGATAGAGTACCTATCCAGGTATAATATTTGTATGACAAGATTTTTCTTTAAGGCGACAAACCCCTAAAAATGGACGTGGCAATTGTAGAACTAAAGTTTGCAAAACGCAGATTTTATTGAGGATTTCGGCAGAATATCTCCTTGTTACCAATATTTGTTCCACAACTTTTTCAAACCATATAGATAATAATAATAATACTAGATTGGCGCTTACACATATGATAGTGTTTGGCCGAGCTTCTCCTCCGACTTGTGGCGTGCGCCTTGATGTCACACAAAGCGGAGGGACCTACAGTTTTACGCCGACTCCGAACACCGATTGTATTTTTATGAGAAGCTATTTTTCATGGCAGAAATACACTCGGAGGTTTTCCATTGCCTCCATATAGATATTCTGGCGAAATCCACAACAAAGTTTAAATTTTGAACTTTCGTTTTAATATAGCCACGCCCATTTCTAGAATATTCTTTGATTGAAAAAGTTGTGGAACAAATGTTGTTAACGAAGCGATATTCTGCCGAAATCCGCAATAAAATCTGCGTTTTGCAAACTTTATTTCTACAATTGCCACGCACAGTTTTAGGGGTTTGTCGCTTAAAGAAAAATCTTGTTGTACAGATATTATACCTGGAGAGGTATTCTATCGGAATCCGCAATAAAATTCAAATTCTTGCAAAAACTCGATGTTTAACACCTTACTAAATATATCTCAACATAAGTTTTGAAAACAAATTACAAAAAATTTTTGGTTCTCACAAAATAAACCATCTCGTCATAAGGAAGAACATTTTAAAAATAGTTTTTGAACCACGTTTTTTTTATAGAGAATTAAACAGGGATTACGATGGTATAATTTTAAATCCCTAATTTACTGGTCTTCATTATGCAAATCAACTTCAAAACGTTCAACTGTTAATATCTAAGTTGGCTTTAGGACAATCTTGACCATCTTACATATAGAAATATTAAGCCCGTTTCCTTAGCTTTAAAACGACGTTAAGATGAAGATCTCTACGATGGGCAGAACCCGAGATATAACGATTTGAAGGAGTACATGAATAGTCAGAATCCGAAAAAATCAAACTTTGACAGATTATATCTCCGAAGAAAAAAAGAAGAAAAAAATCCTCGAACACGTGTTAGCTTATTTCATGTATAAAACCCACAAACAAAATTTGAAGCGAATCGGAGACATGACATAATTTTTTTTACGAAATCCGTCCAACTTAAAAAAGAATGGCTCATATTGAAGAAAATTCACGGCACTGTCAGCAAAAGAAATTATTAAAAATCAGCGCAAATTTTTAACAACTTGAAACTTGAAATTTGAAGCAATCGAAAGTGTGACACCAAATTTGGTGTCCGATATGAAAAAGAATGTCTCATATATGTATGCAGAAAACTTTTAGAAGATACTTTGTATGATAGAAAATGCGAAACACCTTAAACCAAACAAATTCTCAAAAATCAACGCGAATTTTAAGCAACTTGAAACTTGCACTTTTTCTTATACTGAACATTGAATGGGATATAAAGCCTGCATACCCAAAAATCCTTGAAACTTTCATGATCATTTTTTAAAATATGTGGAATTTTGCCAAGTTTTGAATTAATTATATTGTTATAAAATAAAAATAATCCAAATTCAAAAAATGGGAGAAACTTGAAAATATAAACATGTGAGTACTGTTTCCAATCGTTTGGCGTGGTACTGTAGAGATCAATTAAATTACATATCGAGGGCTTATATTCAATACCCTCTATCTGCAATTTTCACAAAAACTACTTTGCGATGTTAGAAGCCATCTGGGACTTACCTGACATCACTATTGTTAATTCTGACTTTGCAATATAATAGTAAATTCTTCTTTCAAGCGTTATACAAGGTCAGCATTAATATCACCGATGACAGTTAACCCTTAGGAGGATTTTTATATCAGAATCTCATTTTTGTGAAAAGTGCAGATAGAGGGTATTGAATATAAGCCCTCGATATATTCACATTCGACTTAGTTTTACGCTTCGAAACGACTCGTAAATTTAGTATATAACATTTACAACATACTTACGTAATACAAATCACATTCCTTTATACATATTAATACACATACGTATGTATTTTTCTCTGATATTTGTTGGAATTTTTCCATTTTGGCTGTTGGCCGTAGGTGTAGCACATTTACAAATACAATTAGATATTAAAATTGAAAGGATATAGAAAGGATAATAATCATTTTCGTCTTGAAATAAACGCCCCGAGAGACGAGAAAGATAAAAGTTCCATATAATTATTATGAAGAGACTTAAATCATTTCCGTATCAAAATAAACGTCCCACGAGACAAAAAAATAAAAACAAAAAGCCGCTAGTGGCTACAGCATACTGGTGGTGCGGGCAAATTCTTTAAACTTTCCATACACAACGCAAGCGGTTTGAATAAACTTCAACATCAAAAAATTTAGATTTTTATTAAATTTACCTTCAGCGGCTCTCCAAAACCCATACACAACAAAAATGGCTTGCAGCGCAGGGACATTTCGCAGGGACAGTTCCCCAGTACGTTTTGTCAGCGAAAAATTTTATCAGAAAAATAGCCGAAAACGTACCCTTTCACAACCACTTTTGGTATTTTTTTTATACCTAAGCCGCGTTTCATCCACTTTTCTTCCCGTTTTCGGATTAATTTGCGGATTTTTTGCTGGCTTGGCTGTTCTCGTAACAAGCGCGGCAGCTTCGCACACGTGGATAGATATGTTACTTATTCTTTGGAACTTCACAATTACACTGTGAAAGAGCGAATCAACACCATTTTAGAGGCAGTCAAGAGCGAACTTATAAAAAGTTTGAAAACTTTTGAACTTTTTAGTTTGCAACTTGACGAAAGTACCGACGCACAGTGTGTGATTTTTGGATTCCGGAACTAAATTAATTTCTTCGCCGCGGAAATATATTTCAAAACAAAAAGA